>NC_081423.1:60844177-60866677 GCF_949786415.1 Peromyscus eremicus | reverse complement strand
CATATATTAAATATTATTTCTCACTTCATTGTTTTTACCCAAGTACTTACTGGGCAGCCTACTCCTCAGCATAATGCTCACGTCTCCTCAACAGAACATTTTTAAACATCTAGAAAAGTAGTCCTGACCCTTAAACCACACTGAAGTCCATAGGCCAAAATGCCAATTCACATCCCATTTGTTAACACAATCATCATTTGTTCCAATTTCTGTAAAACTTGTTGTGTGATTACTTTGTTTGACATCTTACAAGGGCATGTATATGTCTAAACCACAGTGACAGAGAAGGCAGTGAGAACCATCTTTGCAGTGCTTTTCAATGAATGCTTTACATCTAAATGAGTAAGACAATACATAGCTTATACTACAAAATTATAGTATTTGTCCTGAGAATTAGTCCCTGAAAATAGAAATGTAGCCAAACTATTCAGAAAAAGGAATGAACCATCACAAAAACAAGATAGTACTTTTCTTATGCACATACAGAGACAAAAAAAAAAAAAGATTATTTTGCACTACAGAACTTGATCTAACTAGTTTCATTATGTATTAAGCATAATCTGTTTAAATAGGACTCATTAGGGTACAAAAATACCTCCCCCCAAAACTAGAAGAAACTAAGTATACAGATCTAAAGTTATAAGTTTACTGCAAATAAATATACAGAGGCTGAGAATTATATACTACACTCTCCCCACAAAATCAAAGATACAATCAAAGTCATTCTAATTTTTTGTAGGGAAGCAGGGGGACAAGGCCATTGTGTATCCCTGGATGTCCTGGAATTCACTATGCAAACCAGGCGGGCCTTGAACCTCCAGGGTTATGGAATAAAAGGTGTGTATCACCAGGACCAGCTATTAGCAAGATATTAAATGTTGTATTATATGTGTTTGAATTTAGCTGTATGTTTATGGCCTTCAAGCCCCTGGGCAGATATCTGGAGAAGCAAGAAACTACATATCCAGGCATGATTTAGGCAAAGGGTAACAATACGAGGCCAGCCTAAGTACACAGCAAGACCTGTCTTCAATACCTCACCACCACCACCAAAAAAAAAAAAAAAAAAAAAAAAGATGACCCAAGTCAATTTTATTGATACCAAAGATAATGACAAAAATTTCCTTCTCCTTGGAGGACTAACAAGAGAATAGAACTATAATAATCTGATCAAAGAGAAGATATCAGTAAAGGAACTGTTATCTACTGATGGAGATCATACTCATCACTCCAAAATTATTTCTAGTATCAGAAAAGAAATGGTTTCTTTTAAAGCTGTTATCTTTGGTCTCTGAATCTCACATGACTTATTTTAATATAACCAATGATAAGCTTATCTTGGTTGAACTAAGGGAAAAAATATGAATTCAGCACAACTATTTTTCTTTCTTTTTGATTTTTTTCGAGACAGAGTTTCTCTATGTAGCCCTGGCTGTCCTGGAACTCACTCTGTAGACCAGGCTGGTCTTGAACTCAGAGCTCCACCTATCTCTGCCTCCCAATGGCTGGAATTATAAGCATGCGCCACCACTGCCCCACTACAACTGTTTTTTTTTTTTTTAAGAGATTTTTATATACCAATTTGAAACTACAAACAAAATAAACATAATTATCTAGATCACCTACACATACACAACAGAAACGAGTGCAAGTTATTTTCATTTTTTTCTATGAATATACTTCAGCCACTGCTACATAGTAAGACCCTGTCTCACAAAAGGAAACTCCAATTTCTGTAAATTTTTTCTAAGTGACCACTCAAACCAATACTACTGTAAATTTATTATCACTATGCCAGTAAAGCATATGAGAAATCAAGCAGCCAATAAAGATTTTAAACAGACAAGTCATTGGGGTTCTTACACTGTTAATTATTTACTGTATCTTTTCTCACATTTCTCTACTATAGAGAAAAGTACAAAACTTTTCCAAATATAGGATCCAATTAAAGGATAAAGCCAAAGTACTATTTTAAAAATCTGTCAAATTTGGAGGCTTATGTGAGATTCCTATAAATATGTCAGAGGCATTCATGGAATTTTAAATAGATATTAACATATGCAAAGGAGAACATTTTAATATTTGGATTTATTGGGAACATATAAATTGTATAAAGCTGACCCTTGAGCAATGAAATGAGGTCAGAGGTGGAGGATCCTATTGCTAACATTACTCAGTGAGTATATTCCCTGCTCCTTTCGGTGCTAGAGACTAGGGGGGAAAAAAAAGCCTTGGTTTCCTATCACTGAGCTAAACCCATATATAAGCCCTACATAATTCTGACTCCCAAGAGATGGCTACCAAATTTTTACAGTACTGTATTATATACATTACAGTTCATTTTAGACGGTCTGTAATACTGCTTCGTTGAACTTCTGCTTAAGGTGAATGATGTTTGTTTTCTGTGTCCATTTTGAAATAATCCCAGAACTCATGAGGCAGGGGCAGGAATAGCTCTCTAAGTTCAAGGCCAGCCTGGTCTATGTAGCAAGTTCCAAGACAGCCAGGGCCATGACTAGTGAGATCCTGCCTCAAAAGCAAACAAACAAAAACATTAAGAACAAAAAATGTTATTTAAAAAGACAAATGCGGAATATTCCTTTACACTGTGTGAAGATGTCATTATGATTGGTTTAATAAAGAGCTAAACAGCCAATAGCTAGGCATGAATTTTCGGGGCAGAGAACACTGGGAAGGAAGTTGCCAGCCAGACAAAAGAGGAAGCAGCATGGGCAGTACAGAGTAAAGATAATAAAGTCACAAGACAAAAAGTAGATTGAGAAAAATGGGTTAATTAAAGTAAGACCTAGTTAGTAACAAGCCTAAGCTACTGGCTGAGCGTTCATAGTAAAAAGTCTGCCGTTTATTTTTTAACATTAAAATAGCCAAGCGGTGGTGGCACAGGCCTTTAATCCCAGCACTCGGGAGGCAGAGCCAGGTGGATCTCTGTGAGTTTGAGGCCAGCCTAGTCTACAGAATATGAGTTCCAGGACAGGCACCAAAAACTACATAGAGAAACCCTGTCCCTAAAAACCAAAATAAATAAATAAATAAGGCAGGGTTTAATTATGTAGCCCTAACTGACCTGTAAGTTGTTATATCCAAGCTGTTCTTGAACTCAAAAGATCCTGCTTTTACCTCCTGGAGTGTTTGTTTACTGTACACAGGGTTTACCTCTAAAGCCCAGGCTGGTCTGGAACTAACAAAGTTCAGACTCGCTTTGAATGTAAAACAATCCGTCTGAATCAATCCCAAGTCAATTTTTTTTTTTTTTTTTTTTTTTTTTTTTTGGTTTTTCGAGACAGGGTTTCTCTGTGTAGCTTTGCGCCTCTCCTGGAACTCACTTGGTAGCCCAGGCTGGCCTCGAACTCACGGAGATCCGCCTGGCTCTGCCTCCCGAGTGCTGGGATTAAAGGCGTGCGCCACCACTGCCCGGCCCAAGTCAATTTTATAAACCAACCACAACCTTCTCTCCTTATACTCAATTTCCAAATTCTGTAGAAAAGAGTTAATATTAGTACCCTTATGTACCCTCCCCAATCTACAATTTTCGAATAGTTTCGTCATCCACATGATTACAAATACAAAAGACCTCTTTGTATTTCTCTGCCTGAGCTATTTTTTGTTCTACTCACTCAGAAGACTAGGCTAGCCTCAAACTCATGAGTTCCACCTACCTCTGCCTCCTAAGCGCTGGGATTAAAGGCATGTACCACCACCAACAACCTGGTTTTCTGCCTAGTATATTCTCTATCTTCCTTCCACTTAAGTTCCCAGAAAAATAAATTCTAAATTTATCTACAAACTAGTGCCATATTAATCTAGTTGAACACAACAAACTTAACATCTGAGTTCAACTAAAAGAAGTGTTTCAATCTATTTATAAATGCTAGGATATTCATTTGTTTTGTTTTGTTTTTTAAGGTTTATTTATTATGTATAGTGTTCAGCCTGCATGTATGCCTGCAGGCCAGAAGAGGGCACCAGATCTCATTACGGATGGTTGTGAACTACCATGTGGTTGCTGGGAATTGAACTCAGGACCTCTGGAAGAGTAGCTGATGCTCTTAACCTTTGAGCCATCTCTCCAGCCCCTCATTTGTTCTCTTAACACGAATACAAAGTGTAGTGGGTGGTTGTTTGAGCCATGCCCCAAAGCACCACCACTAGTAAGGTAGCAGGTAGCTGGTACACCTGCCTAGGACCTTGAGGTACATGACCCTAGGCCATGTCCACCAGGTATGGCACTCTCTTGGCTTTGCTACCTTGTGGTTTTGGATGCTGGTGTGGACAAGGGCAGAGCTCGCCAGAGAACTGCACTGGATCATGCCTCACCCTTCCAGGATCCTGCAAGAAATTCCTCTGTTCTGTTAACCCCCAAATAAATTCCTTTGATCACTAAATAGACTCCGTGGATTAATCTCAATAACAAAGTAATTGGGAGTTATCAATAACAAAACCAGCTGAGCACCCTGTGGCTTTTTAAAATATTTTAAATTATATGTACATCTGGAGAGTGTGCTTGAGTGCAAATCCTCAAGATCTCAGGCATGGGTGCCTCAAACTGCATGCTCTTCACTGAGCCATCTCTTTAGACCTATCCTGTGACTTTGAGCATGTAACCATCATGCTTTGAGCAGCTGCTTCTTTTTTTGAATGAGATACTCCCCTTTCTCAATCATTTCTCTAGGGAGTCTTGTTCTTTCATCGTAAGAGTGAATGGACTATTTATTTAGAAGCCAAAATCTGAGTGGGCCTTATCTGTGTTTTTGCTATTAGACAGAGGCCATTATCTATCCATTTTCTCTGATGTTTTGAGACATGTAGCCTGGTCTCTAACTTGCCATCATGTAAAATGACTTTGAACCCCTACCTCTATCTCCCAAGTACTGGGATTACAGGCATTTACTATAAATCGTGGTGCTAATCATATTCTACAATTAAAGTGAATACTAATAATTTTTACTTAGTAAAATCTGGCCACTTGATGCCCTTATTTAGGCACTTCCCCACTGTTCTTATTATTTTATTCTTTTTCATGTACTGGGCATTAAACCTAGTCTTCTTTTGTGTTTATTAGGCAAGCTATATCCCTAGTCCTTTTGTTAGTAGATACATTCTTACGAAGCTACCTAGATAGGCCTAGAGTTTGCAAGCCACTGCTTCAGCCTCTCAATTAGCTAGAATTACAGGCCTGTAGTACCAGGCCCTCCTTTCTGTCTGCATTATTTGTTTAAGACAGTCCTACCATATATAGCCTGGGCTTGCCTTGAAGTGGATATTCTATCCCCACTTCCAGAACACTGAGATTACAGCACTTCCACACCCAACCCAGTTCATAGATTCTCTCATTGCATTTATTATTTTATCACATATTGTGGAGATTTTCCTAGGTCCTGGCCCCAGTTCTTAAAACTAGTTTGAGTGTAAACTGCTGGTCTGGAATTGGTAATTTCCCAAAAATACATAAGTCAGTAATTACATGCACATTAAAAAAACAAAAGTAGTGCTTGCATCAGCAGCACATATACTAAAAAAAAACAAAAGTAGCCAAGCAGTGATGGCCCATGCCTTTAATCCCAGCACTCAGAAGGCAGAGGCAGGTGATCTCTGTGAGTTCAAGGCCAGCCTGGTCTACAGAGCGAGATCCAGAACAGGCACCAAAGCTACACAGAGAAACCCTGTATTGAAAAACCAATAAATAAATGAATAAATGTAACAGCTGAACAGCTTAAGCACTGGCTGTTCTAGATAACCCAAGTTCAATTCCCAGCACCCACATAGCAGCTCACAACTGCAATCCAGTTCCCAAGAATCTGATGTCATCTTCTGGCCTACACAAGTTCGTATAAGCACATAAACCCCCAAGTACACACGTACACACGTGTACATATACACACACACACTCACCCCTAAAAATTAAATAAAAATTTAAGACCACCACCAGGTGGATATGAATTTCAGGCCAGCTGATCTAAGTAGTTCAAGGCAACATAGTGAGACCCTGTCTCCACGCAAAAAAGGAAAATAAAAGTAACCCATCCATCAAAATTCAATTTATATGTTCCATGAAATACAAGCTGTACTTATTCTTTTCTATACTTTCTATACTGGAAATCCTCTTATCTCTACTGAAATTCCCTATTTTAGTCTCCTTCTCACATTTAAAATCTTACCATAGATAACTGTGTTTTTCTCCCTCACCTAAATGTTTTTAGAGTCTCATGTATTCACACTGGCCTCAAACTGAATTCTTTTTTTTTTTAAAGGTTTATTTTATTTATTATGTATATAGTATTCTGCCTGCATGTGTCCCTGCAGGCCAGAAGAGGGCACCAGATCTCATTACAAGTGGTTGTGAGCCACCATGTGGTTGCTGGGAATTGAACTCAGGACCTCTGGAAGAGCAGTAGGTGCTCTTAACCACTGAGCCATCTCTCCAGCCCGACCCTGAATTCTTTATTCTCCTCTTCTACCTCCTAAATACCACCAATACACATTTTATGTGCTACTGCTAGGCAAGTACTCTATGAACTGGAATATATCCCTAGCCTCTACACCTAAGTATTTTCAAGGGAAAGGATTCATCTTGTCAAAGTAATCCTCATAAATAAGCCTAAGTACTTTATAGTCTATGGTAGGTATTTCATAAGGGAAAAAGAAAAAATACATTTCCAAATTAGTGCTATACTCCTTAATAATACAGAAAACTGTGGCAAAGTGTGTGTGTGTGTGTGTGTGTGTGTGTGTGTGTGAGATCAAGCCAAGATTTTAGACCTACAGTTTTTTTTGTTGTTTTTGAGACAGGGTCCAGGGTTTCTCTGTGTAGCTCTGGCTGTCCTGGAACTCACAGAGACCCACCTGCCTCTCTTTATGCTGGGATTAAAGGTGTGCGCCACCACCGTCCAGCTAGACCTATAGTTTCTAATTGAGGCAGACAATGAGCCTGTGCAGGCACGTGAGGGGTGTGTGTGTATAAAATATGTATTTTCTTTTTTGCAAGACCAAACCTGAAACTGTAGACCAAAATGTCTATGCTAATAACCTGTCACAAATTGACTTAATAGTCTCTAGTTGTCTGAAGTATATTTTTATACTAGTAGTTTCTCCATAAAAGACATTAGCTTCAGGTGATTAAAAGATCAAAACCGGGGCTGGAGAGATGGCTCAACAGTTTAAAAAGCACTGACTGTTTTCCAGAGGGCCCAGGTTCAAATCCCAGCAGTCACATGGTAGCACACAACTGTCTGTAACTCCAAATCTGACACTCTCACAGACATACATGCAAGCAAAACACCAATGCACATAAAATAAAAATAAGTTTAAAAATAGATCATAACTGTTACTCTAAACTAGCTGACACGCAGCTCTTAGAAGCCATCTGTAGTGTTATTACTTTAACATTGTATTTGCACTGTAATTTATAACACATTAAAATATTTAATCATTGGGCTATTAAGAAAACTTAAGAAGGTAAAGACATTTGCTGTCAAATCTAAAGACCTGAGCCTGATCTCTGAGACCTACTCCCACTAGGCTTTCCTTGCATAATTTTTTTAAATTTACTGATTTTTTTTTTTTTTTTTTTTTCTAGACAAGGTTTCCCTGTGTAGCTTTACGCCTCTCCTGGAACTCGCTTTGCAGATCAGGCTGGCCTCAAACTCAGAGATCCGCATGCCTCTGCCTCCCGAGTGCTGGGATTAAAGGCATGCGCCACCAACGCCTGGCTAAATTTACTGATTTTATCTGATGGATAACTTTCAAGTTGTCTCACTTATTCCAACCACTAAGTATAAATTCTAATTCATTTATCTTGCCACTAAGTATGCTAGGTAAAATTTATTATCATCTGAATTGTTTTGTGGCACTGAGGTTTGAATATTGATCTTAACACTTATGAGACAACTGTTCCTTCACTGAGTTATATATACCCAGTCCTTCCTCTTTTTTTTTTTTTTTAAGATGTATTTATTTATTATGTACATAGAAGAAGGTGGCAGATTTCATTACAGATGGTTGTGAGCCACCATGTGGGTGCTGGGAATTGAACTCAGGACCTCTGGAAGAGCAGCTGGTGCTTTTAACCTCTGAGCCATCTCTCCAGCCCCCCTCTTTTTAACTTTAAAAAAAAAAAAAAAAAAAAGGAAAATTATGGGATCCGGGTGTGGTAGTGCATGCCCTTCATCCCTGCACTCCAGGCAGAAACAGGTGGATCTTTCTAAGTCTGAGGCCAGCCTGGTCCACAGAGCAAGTTCTAAGACAGCCAAAGCTACAGAGAGAAACCCTGAAAAGAAAAAACAAAACAAAAAAAGAAGGCACAAAACTATGCCAAGTACTTAGAAATTTCTCAATAGATATAAGCACATGAAAAGATGCTAAATTATTAATCAGAAAAGTATAAATTACATACAAGATACTACCCATCCCTCATACACAATGGGATGGCTACTATTAAACAGAAACTATTAAGTGACCAAGATGTAGAGCAACCCAAACCCTCATGTATATTCTTGGTAGTACAAGGTAAAACTGGTTTTGAAAATAATACAGTATTCCCCACAAAAAAATAAATAAATAAAAATCAAGAATTGGAAGCAGGGTCTTGATGCTCAGGGTAATACCACTTACAATAACTAGTGTAGAAGCAATCCAAATGTCCATCACAGACACAGAAGGATGGAGAAATGTGACACACACACACCCAGCTTTAAATGGAATGAAGCCTTTACCTTCCTAGCACATTTATGGTCCTGATTTCAGTCCCCATAACAGAGAGGAGCAAAGAGAGAAAAAAAAGATTGATTTGATTCTACCATAGTTAGAGGAGCAAAGAGAGAAAAAAAAGATTGATTTGATTCTACCATAGTTAAAACAAGGTGACACCTCAGGATTTAATGCTTAAAAGACTTGAGCTGGGCCAGGAATCGTGATACATATAGAGGCAAGTGAATTTATGTTAGCCTAGTGTACCCTGTAAGATTTTGTCTCAAAAACAAAAACTCCAGAAAAGGCATTATCATTCCTTTATCATGACATAAACAAAAAGGACCTACACATCACCTGAAATAGTTGACACTGCTCTACATACAGTAGCACACAAAGATAAAAATTTGTGGTACTAGGGAATGGAGGGCCTTACCATGCATGTTAAGCAAGCACTCTACCACTGAGTTCTATATCCAACCAAGTCTTATTTTTCTGTCTTTTTCAAATAGAATTTTGTATATCCCAAGGCAGTCTTGAACTCTAATGAAACTCCTGATCTTGCCTCTCCTGCCAAGTACTGGGATTATAGGCATACATCAATCAAACTGGGTTTTCTTTTTTTTTTGGTTTTTTCAAGACAGGGTTTTTCTGTGTGGCCTTGGTTGTCCCAGATCTCTCTCTGTAGACCAGGCTAACCTCAGAACTCAGATCTGCCTGCCTCTGCCTCCGGGTACTGGGATTAAAGGTGTACACAACCACCACTCAGCCCAAATTGGGATTTCAATATTTTTTTTTTTTTTTTTGAGATAGGGTCTCTATAGCCCTCCCTGTCCTGGAACTTACCATGTAGACCACGCTGGGAGAGTGTTAAGATTAAAGGAGTGATCCACAATGTGCTAATGGTCATTTCTTAAGCAAAGTTCGTAACACAATACATACGCATGAATAGCTAAGAGAATGCCAAAACTAGATTTTATGCTTTAATGTAGTCATTTTGTATCTTTTTTTTCTCCTAAAGGTTTCTCTGTGCAACACTCTGGCTGCCCTGAAACTCCCTCTGTAGACCAGATTGGTCTTAAATCATTCTGTACCTTTAAATGCACTGAACATTTACATTTTTTTAAAAAAATCAGTAGTACTTCTGAGACTGCAAGTAATGTTAAACCTAAAATGTATCACTCCTATTAAAATGACATAACACACTTTCCTAATACTTATAAATTAAATTGTATTAAATGCCCCCCCCCCCTTTGGTTTTTGAGACAGGGTTTATCCATGTGGTTTTAAAGGTGCCTGTCTTGGATCTCGCTCTGTAGACCTGGCTGGCCTCGAACTCACGAGATCTGTCTGGCTCTGCCTCCTGAGTGCTGGGATTAAAAGTGTGCGCCAGGGCTGGAGAGATGGCTCAGAGGTTTAGAGCACTGACTGCTCTTCCAGAGGTCCTGAGTTCAATTCCCAGCAACCACATGGTGGCTCACAACCACCTGTAATGAGATCTGGTGCCCTCTTCTGGTCATACATGCTGTATACAAAATAAATAAATAAATCTTTAAAAAAAAAAAAAAGTGTGTGCCACCGACACTCGGCTAAATGGCCTATTTTTGAAGCTAGAGAAATGCATAGAACTTCCAATTCCAAGCCTAATTTAAAATTAAATTATTACTTAACACTGAAAGGACCAGAACACTAACACTATATATAAAATACAAGTACTCTTGATAGTCTAGTTAAGCTCAAATGATTGAAAGATAAACTCCCTTTAAAAGTTTAAAAAAATAAAAAATAGTAGAAGACTGAAGATGGAGAGGTGGCTCAGTGGTCACCACTTGCTGCTCTTCCAGAGGGCTGTAGCTTGGTTACCAGCACTCACACAGGACAGCTCACAGCCCTCTGCAACTCCTTACTTTCAAAATACTGATTCAAAACAGATTCAAACAGAAAAATCAGTAGGCTAGTAAACTACTACTGAACCAACCAATATTTAGTAAGAAGACATCAAAGAATTTGCCCTCCTGGAACCTAAATGAACTATTATCTGCTCAGTTCTTTTCTGTTTAGGGGGAAACATCTGTTTGATCAATTTTATTAAAGCTCAACTGCAAAATTCAAGCTGATGAACTTTACTAAATTCAATATAACTGCAACCATGTAAAATGGCATTTAGTTTACCTAAATCAATTCTACATTTAAAAAAAGAGGCCAGTGATGGTGGCCCATGCCATAATCCCAGCACTCAGCATTAGGGAGGCAAAGGGAGGAGGATCTCGAGTTTGAGTCCAGCCTGGTCTACAGAGTGAGTTCCAGGATAGCCAAGGATATACAAAGAAAGCCTGTCTCACAAAAACAAAACCGACGGAGACACGGAGACACACAGACACACAGACCCCACAAAGCTGGGAGTAGTGGCACATGCCTTAAATCCTAGGTCAGAAGGTAGAGGCAGGTGGATCTCTAAGGTCAGCCTGGTCAAAAAGTAAGTTCCGGGATAGCCAGTAATATAGAGAAATATTGTCTTAAAAAAAAAACAACAAAAAACCAGCTGGACAGATGGCTCAGCACTCAGCCCTTAGAGAGTTCACATGCCTTTAAATCCCAGCATGTGGCAGAGGCTCTGTGAGGCTAGCCTGGTCAACATAGTGAGATCTTGTCTCAAAAACAATTATGACTGAAGATAGAGCTCAATGGTAGTATGCCACCTAGCATGTACAAGATCTGGGTTTGAACTCCAGCACCACTACAAAAACAAACAAAATACAAAAAAAAAAAAAAAAAAAAAGATTTTTTTGGCAAGGCTAATAATCTGGGCAATATGAAATCCTTGGACCTAAGAGATAAACACAACATACATAAAACTACCAACTAACTACCTAAGGGGAACATCATCTCACTGCTTTTTGGAAGTTGCAGGAAACAATGTCTTCTTAGGCTCACATAATTATCACAAACTACAAGACACTGGTTTTCTATAATAGACCCTGGAGAGCAGATGACACAGAAAATGACACCAAAACTACCCAACTACCTTGGCAGAATTTAACATATATAATTAAACACACCGTAAGAGACTTAATAAGCATTTCTCTTTTGCTCTACTTTCAGCTTCTAAACTTTTATTTCCAAAGAGATTTGGAGAGTAAGTCAAAATAATCTTTACCTGTCAAGATTCCTACTTCTAAAACTACAAATGGCTAGGCATGGTGGTGTACATCTTTAAATAAAAACTAAAAAACAAAAACACACAAAAAACTAATCAATCCCAAAGCCCTCCCCACCCCCATGCCTTTTAGTGTTTTGAGACAGGATTAAAGGTGTGCCATCACACCCAGCTTCCTATTGCCTTTTTTTTTTTTTAACAAAGGGGAAATAAATATAAAAAAATCTACATGTTTATAAAGTGCATGTCTTTCATTTTGCAGATCAAGAAAGGCAAACTAGTAGGGAAAAGCTCACCAATGCTCTAAACCTGGATGAAGAGCTTCAGGAAAATAATAGACACTGAGAGGGAAAAATCAGTCTTTTCTAGGATAAGCGC
This sequence comes from Peromyscus eremicus, assembly GCF_949786415.1. Classification (NCBI taxonomy): domain Eukaryota; kingdom Metazoa; phylum Chordata; class Mammalia; order Rodentia; family Cricetidae; genus Peromyscus; species Peromyscus eremicus. The sequence continues at coordinate 60,854,439 of NC_081423.1, read as the reverse complement.
CCTAATCCCAAGCAGACAGCCCTAAATGAAAATTTAAACATTAGATGAACTCAGCAAGCTGTATTCTTACATACATGTGTGCATGTGTATACATGTAAAAAACACTAACTAAAAGAGGTAGCCAGCCGGGCGGTGGTGGCGGACGCCTTTAATCCCAGCACTCGGGAGGCAGAGCCAGGCGGATCTCTGTGAGTTCGAGGCCAGCCTGGTCTACAGAGCGAGATCCAGGAAAGGCACAAAGCTACACAGAGAAACCCTGTCGCAAAAAACCAAAAAAAAAAAAAAAAAAAAAAAAAAAGAGGCAGCCAATTTGGGGAGGAGGACACAGGATAAGTCTGAGAAGGAACACAGGAATGAGGGGAAAATGATGTATTCACATATGAAATTTTAAGTTTTTTTCAATTTAAAAGGGGTACTGGAGAGATGGCTTAAGAGTTAAGAACTCTTGTCCTTTCATAGGACCTCAGTTCGATTCCCAGTACCCACCCACATGGCAGCTCACAACTGTCTGTAACCCCAGTTCTACAGGATCCAACACCCTCAACAGAGACATGCAGGCAAAACACTAATACACATAAAATAGTTAAAAAAAAAAAAAAAAAAGAGGCTAGCTGGAGAGATGGCTCAGCAATTAGGAGCACCTCTTCCTCTTGCAGAGGACCCAAGTTCAATTCTAAGAGGATCTGACACCCTAGGCTCTAGGCACTAGTGTGTTGCACAGACACACTAGCAGGTTAAATATTCAAATACATAAATTCATCTTCCAAAGAAGTCATACACAGCTTTGTTATTCTTTTCTAAGGCAATGGTTCACACTAAAACGTGGTAATTCCTTCACCCCTACAAACTGATAGGCTCCCTCATTCCTACAGATTCCTACCTAAATAAAGCAGTATTTAATAAAAAATTAGCATACACCCTTAATCCTAGTGCTCAGAAGGCAGAGGCAGGCCGTTGAGTTCAAGGCTAGCCTACTCTACATAACTAGTTCCAGGACAGCCAGGGCTACATAGAATAAAATTTCTCCCCTTTTCTTTGGTGGGAGGAGGGGACCTTAGCTGTCTTGCAACTCTGTAGACCAGGCTGGCCTTGAACTCAAGAGATCTGACTACCTCTGCCTCCTAAGTGCTGGGATTAAAGGCGTGCACCACCACCACCTGGCTATTCTTTTTCGCCCATTTTCTTTTTAATTATATAAAATGCATGAGGCAGGGCATGAAAATGTGCACGTGAGTACAGTACTTGCAGAGGCTAGAAGAGGTCATCAGATCCCCTGAAGCTGGAGTTATAGATTGCACTGTTTTGTGATTTATGCAAAGGACTTACAATTACAGAGAATGGTTGTAATATAGTAGTTGAAAGGAATTTGGAAAGGAATGCCATGATTTATGAGTAAGTAGATAAATAAAAATTTGGTGGTATTAGGAGTTGAACCAGGCTTTCAGATGCTAGGTGTGTTGATTATATTTCTTATTCAACTTGATACAAACCTAGATGCACCTGGGAGAAATTCTCAATTGAGGAATTGCCTCCATTAAATTGGCCTGTGAAGCATTGGTGGGCATTTTCTTGACTGCCAATTAATGTAGGAGGGCCTTGTATACTGTGAGTGGTACCATCCTTAGGCAGGTGGTCCTGGGATATATAAGAAAGGTAACTAAGCAAGCCATGGGGAGCAAGCCAGTTAGCAGCACTGGTCTCTGCTCTAGTTCCTGCTTCTAGGTTCCCGTCTTGAACTCCTGCCCTGGCTTCTCTCAGTTATGTTTGGTAACCTGTAGACCAAATAAACACCCACCTTTTTTTTCTTCCCAAGTTGATTTAAAAGGTCAGTGTTTTATCACAACACAGAACCAGACTAACATCAGGAAGCAATCCACCAGCAAGTTACATCTGCAGCCTGTGAATTTATAAGTTAAGATTATTCCACCTCTTTTGTGAAGAATGGTTAGGGAGTTATGAATGGAAGTCCAGAGACTTAGGCCAAAAGAAGTAAAGATAGAAGGAAGCAAATTTGCTGGGTGGTGGCGGCAACATGCCTTTAATCCCAGCACTGGGAAGGCAGAGAAGCAAGTGGATCTGATCTCTGTTGAGTTCCAGGCCAGCCTGGTCTACAGACTGAGTTTCAGGAAACCCTGTCTATCTCCACCCCCAAAAAATTTTAAGTTTATTTTGAAGGTGGAGGGATCTGCCATGGCACAAATGTGGAGGGTCAAAAGACAACTTGCAGGAGTCAGTTCTCTTTCCACCATTTGGGAAGCATGGATCAAATTCAGGTCATAAGGCTTGAAAACAGTTGTCTTTGCCCATCTCCTAGGCCTAAGAGTTTGTTTTGTTTTCCTGTTTTTTCAAGACAGAAGTTTCTCTATGTAGTTCTGACTGTCCTGGAACTTGGCTCTGTAGACCAGGCTGTCCTCAAACTCAGATTTGCGTGCCTCTGCCTCCAGGTGCTGAGATTTAATCAGTAGAGGGGAAGGCATACTTGGCAGCATAGACCTGCAATCCCAGCAGCACCTGGGACATAGGGGATGAAAACTTAAGGCCCTTGTCTACAAAATTCATTTTATGTTGGAAAACTACATTCCTCTAAAACTACATTGTTTCCAAAGACCTTGAATCAAGAAATTCATACTAATTATTTCAGTCATTCATAATCTAGAATCTCAAATATACTAGTATATGTATATATACAAAGACAAAATTAGCCCATCAGAATCTTTGAAAAAGAAATGTTACCTTTAGTGTGATATACAATAGCAGCCCTCAGGTCAAAAGAACCCCAGCTATCATTCCTTTCTAGGCCTCTCTGGTATCTCTGTTCTTTGGCGGAGCCTAACAAAGTGTTCGTAGGAGAGGCCAGAGGATTTTGATTTTCTATTTCGTAGTCCTTTGAGAGAAACACTAAAGCACCTTGACTACTGGTGTCTGCTTTTTGCAGGTCACCTATATGACTGGGTTCCAAGGATAAGGCTCCACTCTCAGTAGTCCCGGGTTTTAGAATGTTACCCAGAACTTGAGGACTAGTCCGTTTTTCCAGCTCATAAGCCTTGGGAAACACAGGATGCTCAGTTCCTGAGGGAATTATTTCAGCACCCTGTGAAACCAAAGTGGCAGGATATTCTCCTTGAAATGTCACTTCCATCACTTTATGATCTGATGACTTTCCAATAACAGTCTCTGGGCCAGCACTGGGCTCATTTATAAATGATAAACCCCATTGATTCTGGAAGATATCCCCCAGGTTTTGCTGATCTGTCTGAGAGGGCAGATCTACTTGTGCAGTGCTTAACAGCACCGTTTGCATATTTGAAGGGTAGATAAAAAGGCTAGACTTAATTTGTTCAACAGCTGCTGAAGTCAGACTCATGTCCTGAAGAACTGAATCAGTCCCAGTAGAGATGGGTGTTAAAGTATTAGCAGCAGTAGTTAGCAGTGGCTGACCCACTGATGGATACATATTTCCATCAGTTCCTGCTAAAACAGGCCCATTAGAAAAGTTGGCAGAAGTAACAGATTTCAGAGCTGACATGGGGACCTGGGATAGTCGGCTTGAAGGTTGGGTCTGAGTTTCCCCAGTAGATAATGAAGAGGATGAAGATGAGGATGGTGACACCGAAGAGTTCTGTACAGTTTTGTTGAGGTTTTCCTTAACTTTGCTTGCATAACTTATTTTAGGAACTATTTTAGCACTGCTATTGTCCACTGGAAAAACTGGGGGTGGTTTAAACAAGGTCCATGAGTCCTCTTTGGAGGCAGCAGCTGAGGCATGCTTTCCTTTAGGCCGATCATCAAATTTTTTGTTGTTCAAACCAGGTTTAACATCTGAGCTTTTACGAAGTATGTCACCCACAGCAGGTTTTCCACGACTTGTTCCTCCAGGTCCAGTTTCATACTTCCAAACAGGCTTCGAACTATCTGCTCGAGTTCCCTTTTGTTCACTGTAGTCAGGCTTTAAACTTTCAAGTCCCTGTTTTAATGCTGGGACACTAGTCTCCTGCATTATTTTGTCCTGCACTAAATTAAGGTTTTCACAACCCTTGGCACTATTGCGCCTAGCTTTCCTTTTTTTAGGAGTGGTATATCCACTCTCAGATCCACTACCATCATTATCTGCTCCTTTGCCCATATAACCATTAGTGATATAGCCTGAATTATTTGTTATAACGCCATTTGGAATTGCTACAGTGTCGGTCTTATCTATAGCCTGGTTCTCTCCAGATTTATTTTCATAAGACTTCCCATTCTTTTTGTCCATACTGTTTTTCTGAATAAAATTCTTGGTTTTAATTCCTGCTTTTCCAAAGGTGCTGGTCTTTACAGTCTGCTTCAGGCTAGTGTCTACAACTTGCTGGTTGCCATTGAGGACCCTAGAAATAGGGTTAGTAGCTTCATCAGAACTGAGGCTCTTTAAAGATATCTCTCTCTCTCCGGCATTACCATTTACTTCACCATAGCCTACAGAAGGAGAACAAAAACAAAAACAAAAACAAAAATTTAAATCATAGTAGTACTGAAGACTTGAAAACTGTTTATTGAAGGCCAGATACTATTCTGTAAGGTTTATTACTTCCCATTTCTATGAAAAGAATCTTGTCAGCCCCATTTTATAGATTATAACATTTCACTGCTAGGCAGAGGCAGAATTAGGACACAATTCACATCAGGTCCATCTACTGAACCAGTAGCCAGAACTAACTAGGAAGAACAGGACCTCTCAAGCAGCATGCCATAATATTCCTCTAGATTATCTAAACAGAATAAACCTACATATTATGGCCATGAGGCTGTTATAAAAATTTCCTTACAATTAATTAAATGCAATACAATTCCAGCACACTGAAAACAGAGGCAAGATGACTGCCATGTTTGAAGCCACCCTGGTAGAACCTTGTCTCAAACACAGTTAGGTAAGACCAGTGCTACCCTCTGGGTTTTTGTTCAGATACAGTAAACTGTAAAAGGAAAAAAATTAAGGCTGTGACCTTTGCCTAGCATGTATGACCACTGAATTCAATCTTTAACAGGGGGCAGGGGGAGAGGGAGGATTGAAGACTATACGTAAGTGGCTAGTTGCCAACGGACCTAACAAAGCTATAAGCCCTGTGGACTTTGAGATCAGGACATATCACAACACATTAAACAAAAATATGTACCAATGTTTCTAACCCTTAAGAATTGTTTTCTTATACCGGGGTTAAAAAGACCTAGAGAGATAAAACAATACCCAGGTCACAAAGTGGCAGAACTAGAAATCTAAACTCTGGTCTGTCTAGAGTTCTCAGCTTTCTATCCTCATGGAAAACTTGCTTGCTCACAAAACTACAAAGGAATCTAATTTTTTAAAGCTGTCAAGTATGTGAATGTAAAGACTTCACTGTTTACAGTTAAGTCTAAAGATTACAAATGATCTACTGGGTCACAACTCCTACTTACTAGTAAAATGGTGATTAGCCATCAATTGCTTTATAACCTCGGAAGTCCTTTGGGAAATCCTCTCAATTCTATGAGTAATCTTAGTAACTACAGAAAATACTTTTTTGGTTTTGTTTTAAACAAAGCGTTTCTCTGTAGCCCTGGCCCTGCTACAGCTCACTCAAGAGATTTCCCCTGCCTCTGCCTCCCAAGTGCCACTACCACCTTGTATCAGAAAATACACTTTATAGAAGTTCTTAACTTCCTGGCTGGCATGTTTGAAGTCCAAAGCTTAACCCTTAGTGGTTAGAAAAAAAATAAATTCTTACTTTCCAGTGTTAAAAGTACTATTTTTCATTTTTTAAAAACCTGTGACAGACAGATTTCCTGTGCTGCCGAGGGCTGAGCATTCCTAGCAGGTGCTCTACCACTAAGCTGTCTCCAGTTCCAAATAAAAGCTTTCACAGAGATGTGATGGCCATACCTCCAATCCCAGCACTGAGAAGGCAGAAGCAGGGCAATCTGTGAGTTTGAAGCCAGACTATTCTATATAAATGAATTCCAGGCCAATCGGAACTACATATTAAGACTCTGTCTCAAATTATTTTTCCCCCTCATAGAAAGAGTCTAACTATGAAACAAGAGACAAGTCCATTATGTGGTATTTTTCCTATAAAATTTTCTTAAAAAAAAAATGCAGAAAGCTGCTGGGCAGTGATAATGCACATTCTTAATCCCAGCACTCAAGAGGCAGAGGCAGTGGCAGGCTCCCTGAGTTCTAGACCAGCCTGGTCTACAGAGTGAGTTCCAGGCCAGAGTTGCAGAGAAACCCTGTCTTAAAAAACAAAAAGCAGAAAGTTGAGCCAGGCATAATGGTGCATCCCTGCAATCCTGTCCAGCTCAGGTAGAAATGGTGGCCCACACTAACTCCAGCTACAGGAGTGTGAGACACCAGGACTACAACTTATACTATAAGGGCTGAGTCTGTATGTAGCTGAGTGGTAGACAACTCCTGCCTAGCATACTGAGGTTCAATCCTCAGTTTACAAAACAATACAGCCCACTATACTTGTTTTAATGACAAAAGTTTTTGGGTTTTTTTTTTGCATTTAAGTTTATAATACTTTTCCCCTGTGGCCTTGGTATGCACAAAGTATGAAAGGCATCTTTTAAAGCTTAAATACTTAAGAACAATGTGAAGACTAGTTATTACAGAAAATTACAGAATTCCTAGAACTTTTATTATTTAGGGCTGCCATGCTAACTCCATTTCAAATGGACTCAGCCAAACCTTGAGTATTGATAAATCTAGCTTTCGGATCTGCCACTGCCATCACTCAACACATGTGGTCTTCTCTTGTGCCCTCTTCTGGATTCAGAAAACCAGTTACTGAAAGCTTTGGGAGTAACAGGTCATAAATACCCACAAGCATGTCCCAAATATATTCTACTTTTCTTAGTTAGCACTGTACACAATGAAGCAACAGCACTGTGTGACCAAACCCACACATGAAAAACCGATTACCCCAAACTGTTAATATTCTCTCAAAATTTCCTAAATGCAATTTCCCTCCTTATTCTTCATCCCATATTTTGAAGGGTGGCCCTTCCAAAGGTTCAGGGTCTGCATCTCTATGGAGTGATGAGTCCTGTGGGGAATACATAAACTTCATAAAACATAAATTTTAAATCTAAGAAGTACCATTATTTGACAACCTTAATATTTTCTCACCTTCTGAAAACCAAAATTAATGCAGTGTTACATAATTCCTAAGTTTCTAGGCTGTTCTACTAGATCCTTACAATTAAACACTTCTACTGCACAGTAACATTAGTCCCTACCACCTTACAAAAGAAAATCTGATATCAAGCTTGTCTTCAACCTTACATTGTCTACCGTAAGTTTTCCAGCAGTAACTGCTTGTATTAAAAGCCAAGCTGAGTTTAACATTTCTCCAAGTGTTCCCTTCCATTTCTCTTCAGTTTATAAACACTTTTAATCTGCGATTATAGAGACGTTGATGCTTAGTTCTTGAGTATTTCCTCAAGACATCTTTACGTTTAACATGTTAAATAAGATTCAGTGTGGGGATCGACATCAGTTTTAAAACGCGCCAAATATCTTTCACTGGAATACCCCCCGAAAGTCTTGTCCACTGGCATGGCCACAACCTCACGGACAAGCCACTTCAGTTCGTTAAAGAGGGGACCCAAACTGCCCTCGTCCCTCCAAGCCCGTGTTTGAGGAATCCCTCCCCGCACTCACTAACCCTGCCCAGAAGTTTCCGTGGCAAACGGATGGAACAAGGTTTAAGAGGTTGTTTCCCCCCCCTTTTTTCGGGTAGGAAAGGGCCTGCTACAAAGAAAAGGGCCTAAGTGAAAGCCTCCGAGGCGGAGTCGTGAGCGAACCTGGCAGGAGATGAGATTCCTGTGGCAGAGAAACTCGTGACCCGGGAGCCGGGTTCCCGCTGGGTCCCCCACCCGGCCTCAGGCACCGCCTCTACCCAAAACGAACCCCCTCGCCCCTCCAAGGCCCGCGGGAAGGCCGCGGCCGCCGCCCGGGCCTCCTTCCCCCCCCCCCTTCAAGCTCCTCTTCCAGGCCGGCTCCCCGCCCCGGCCGCCCGCGCCTCCCGCCGCACCCGGGAGCGGGAAACGCGGCCGCCGGCGCGCGGGTCCACGGTGCAGGCCGCTCCCCTCGTGGCCGCTTCCCTCCCCCACCCCAACCGCCCCCGCCCCTCACCCCAGGGACCCGCCCGGGGCCGCGCGGCCGCCACCGGGTTACACAACCCGGCGCGGGGCGGGGGGAGGGGCGCCGGCCGCCCGCAGTGCGGGGGGTGGGTGTGGGTGGGGGGGACGGACAGGACCCGGCCACGGCCGCCGGGGCGTCCCGGGGCCACCGGTCCCGGCGTGCCGTGTGCGCCTTCGGCACCCTCCCTCCCTCCCCCCGCCTCCCGTCCGCTCCTCCGCCGGCCGGAGTCGGTGACAGGAATCGGCTTCCAACATGGCGGACAGGAAGCGGCCCCGCGAGGAGGAGAGAACATTCCAGCCTCGCCGGCGCTCTGGAGGAGAGCGGGCCAGGGGCGCCGGCCTCCGGAGGAGACGCCTCGCGGGCCGGCAGCGGGGCCCGGCGGCCCCGAGGCGGGGGGCCTTCGGGGGTGGACATGACCCGAGGGACGAAGGGGTCCCGGCCGGCCGGCCGCCCTCCCCCGCCCCCGAGACAGCAAACCCCAAGGCCACAGGTGGGCTCGGGGCGGCGGGTGCGGGAGGAGGCGGCTTCCTCAGCTCAGCCCGCAGCCCGGCGCCCGCCCGATCGCCGCCCGCCCGCCCGATCGCCGCCCGCCGGAGGGTCTCGCGACACCACCCGGGGCCGGGATTCACTAGGCCCGCCTGAATTACACACACCTCGGGGGAATTTTTTTTTTTAATTTTTTTTTTTAAGGGCGGCCGAGTTGCATCCCTTCTTACCCACCCCCCCCCCCGCCCCGCATTCAGGCCAACTCCAGGGCCGCAGAAGAGGGGAAAAATAATAATAATAATGTTGGGAGTCCCAAGGCCGGGCGTCCAGGTCTGCCTCCAGCCGGGGCGGGGGCCGGGGAAGGTCACGCAGGCCCGCCTGGGCCTCTCCCATGCTGAAGGGAAAGGAGAGGGCGCTGCAACCCCCCACCTCGCGGCCCGCGCCCGGGAAGAATGGAAAGGGGGCATCCCCGGGCCCCCGCGGGACGCACACCCCGACCCGGTCCGCGCTTTTCACATCTAGCCCCACCCCCATCCCCTCGGCCCCCCCCCCTCCCTCCACTCCACCATCCCGGTCCCCTTCCCCCACCGCCCTCCCTCCCAGACCTGTTTTCTTCTTCGGCGTTTCCTGGTGCTGCTGGAGGGTGTGTTTCTGCTCATGTTTCAGCGGCTTGGGCTGGGCCTTGGGGCTGCCCTCGGCTCCATGCTGCAGGTACTGGTGAGGCTGCTGGTGATGGTGGTGGTGGTGGTGGTTGTGGCTGTGGTTGTAGAAGTAATAATGGTGGTGGTGGTGCGACGGCTGCTGCTGGGGGTGATGGTGCGGATGGTGGTGGCTGTGATGGTGCTGAGGCTGTGGCTGGCCGGGCTTCTCCTCCATTGAAAGCGGCTGGGACTCCCTGGCTGAGGCTGCGGGCTGCTGCACCGTCAGGATCTGAGACTGCTGCTCGGCGCTCGCTCAGTATATCTGAGCGCGTCTCGCCAGCGCACTGGTTAAGCGAGCGGATCTGCAAGATTGGCAGCAGCGCTCCAGCAATCAGGAGCCACGCTGCGCGTCAAGCCCCGCCCCTAGCCCAAATCCTCTTCCCTTCCCCTTCGCCTGGCCAACGCCACTTACCCTATGCAACCTCACAGGGCCGGGCCTTCAACGTCAGCATTATGGCTCTCTCTTCTATCGCTTTCTCTCCTTCACCGCGCAGTTAGCGAACAGCACTTTCTACACGCCTCACAGGCAAGCAAGCTGATTTCGAGTGTAGCAGATTCCACGGACGATTGCTGGCGCTAGGAGCCATCTCATCTGTTGGTTTTGCACCTCCTAGAATCTGTCGGGGCGTGTGTGTGTGTGGTTTTTTTAAAAATCCTTTTCCGGGTAGCCAGAGCAGAGGGGGAAGCTCAGTTTCCTTAACCCTTAGGCCACGAAAGGGGCGATACAAAAGAGGAAATAAATTCATTTTTAAGAACACAAAACCTTCACAACTCAGATAGATCGTTTTGTATTCTGGATTCATTTTGCTTTGTATTCATATGCTAATCTCTTCCTTTCCACGGAGGGATTATAGGGTTCCACAATGGGGTATCTGTGTAATTTTCTAAAAGGGCACAAAGGGCTTAAATCATTGTTT
>NC_081423.1:60748005-60843977 GCF_949786415.1 Peromyscus eremicus | reverse complement strand
ATAGGGGATGAAAACTTAAGGCCCTTGTCTACAAAATTCATTTTATGTTGGAAAACTACATTCCTCTAAAACTACATTGTTTCCAAAGACCTTGAATCAAGAAATTCATACTAATTATTTCAGTCATTCATAATCTAGAATCTCAAATATACTAGTATATGTATATATACAAAGACAAAATTAGCCCATCAGAATCTTTGAAAAAGAAATGTTACCTTTAGTGTGATATACAATAGCAGCCCTCAGGTCAAAAGAACCCCAGCTATCATTCCTTTCTAGGCCTCTCTGGTATCTCTGTTCTTTGGCGGAGCCTAACAAAGTGTTCGTAGGAGAGGCCAGAGGATTTTGATTTTCTATTTCGTAGTCCTTTGAGAGAAACACTAAAGCACCTTGACTACTGGTGTCTGCTTTTTGCAGGTCACCTATATGACTGGGTTCCAAGGATAAGGCTCCACTCTCAGTAGTCCCGGGTTTTAGAATGTTACCCAGAACTTGAGGACTAGTCCGTTTTTCCAGCTCATAAGCCTTGGGAAACACAGGATGCTCAGTTCCTGAGGGAATTATTTCAGCACCCTGTGAAACCAAAGTGGCAGGATATTCTCCTTGAAATGTCACTTCCATCACTTTATGATCTGATGACTTTCCAATAACAGTCTCTGGGCCAGCACTGGGCTCATTTATAAATGATAAACCCCATTGATTCTGGAAGATATCCCCCAGGTTTTGCTGATCTGTCTGAGAGGGCAGATCTACTTGTGCAGTGCTTAACAGCACCGTTTGCATATTTGAAGGGTAGATAAAAAGGCTAGACTTAATTTGTTCAACAGCTGCTGAAGTCAGACTCATGTCCTGAAGAACTGAATCAGTCCCAGTAGAGATGGGTGTTAAAGTATTAGCAGCAGTAGTTAGCAGTGGCTGACCCACTGATGGATACATATTTCCATCAGTTCCTGCTAAAACAGGCCCATTAGAAAAGTTGGCAGAAGTAACAGATTTCAGAGCTGACATGGGGACCTGGGATAGTCGGCTTGAAGGTTGGGTCTGAGTTTCCCCAGTAGATAATGAAGAGGATGAAGATGAGGATGGTGACACCGAAGAGTTCTGTACAGTTTTGTTGAGGTTTTCCTTAACTTTGCTTGCATAACTTATTTTAGGAACTATTTTAGCACTGCTATTGTCCACTGGAAAAACTGGGGGTGGTTTAAACAAGGTCCATGAGTCCTCTTTGGAGGCAGCAGCTGAGGCATGCTTTCCTTTAGGCCGATCATCAAATTTTTTGTTGTTCAAACCAGGTTTAACATCTGAGCTTTTACGAAGTATGTCACCCACAGCAGGTTTTCCACGACTTGTTCCTCCAGGTCCAGTTTCATACTTCCAAACAGGCTTCGAACTATCTGCTCGAGTTCCCTTTTGTTCACTGTAGTCAGGCTTTAAACTTTCAAGTCCCTGTTTTAATGCTGGGACACTAGTCTCCTGCATTATTTTGTCCTGCACTAAATTAAGGTTTTCACAACCCTTGGCACTATTGCGCCTAGCTTTCCTTTTTTTAGGAGTGGTATATCCACTCTCAGATCCACTACCATCATTATCTGCTCCTTTGCCCATATAACCATTAGTGATATAGCCTGAATTATTTGTTATAACGCCATTTGGAATTGCTACAGTGTCGGTCTTATCTATAGCCTGGTTCTCTCCAGATTTATTTTCATAAGACTTCCCATTCTTTTTGTCCATACTGTTTTTCTGAATAAAATTCTTGGTTTTAATTCCTGCTTTTCCAAAGGTGCTGGTCTTTACAGTCTGCTTCAGGCTAGTGTCTACAACTTGCTGGTTGCCATTGAGGACCCTAGAAATAGGGTTAGTAGCTTCATCAGAACTGAGGCTCTTTAAAGATATCTCTCTCTCTCCGGCATTACCATTTACTTCACCATAGCCTACAGAAGGAGAACAAAAACAAAAACAAAAACAAAAATTTAAATCATAGTAGTACTGAAGACTTGAAAACTGTTTATTGAAGGCCAGATACTATTCTGTAAGGTTTATTACTTCCCATTTCTATGAAAAGAATCTTGTCAGCCCCATTTTATAGATTATAACATTTCACTGCTAGGCAGAGGCAGAATTAGGACACAATTCACATCAGGTCCATCTACTGAACCAGTAGCCAGAACTAACTAGGAAGAACAGGACCTCTCAAGCAGCATGCCATAATATTCCTCTAGATTATCTAAACAGAATAAACCTACATATTATGGCCATGAGGCTGTTATAAAAATTTCCTTACAATTAATTAAATGCAATACAATTCCAGCACACTGAAAACAGAGGCAAGATGACTGCCATGTTTGAAGCCACCCTGGTAGAACCTTGTCTCAAACACAGTTAGGTAAGACCAGTGCTACCCTCTGGGTTTTTGTTCAGATACAGTAAACTGTAAAAGGAAAAAAATTAAGGCTGTGACCTTTGCCTAGCATGTATGACCACTGAATTCAATCTTTAACAGGGGGCAGGGGGAGAGGGAGGATTGAAGACTATACGTAAGTGGCTAGTTGCCAACGGACCTAACAAAGCTATAAGCCCTGTGGACTTTGAGATCAGGACATATCACAACACATTAAACAAAAATATGTACCAATGTTTCTAACCCTTAAGAATTGTTTTCTTATACCGGGGTTAAAAAGACCTAGAGAGATAAAACAATACCCAGGTCACAAAGTGGCAGAACTAGAAATCTAAACTCTGGTCTGTCTAGAGTTCTCAGCTTTCTATCCTCATGGAAAACTTGCTTGCTCACAAAACTACAAAGGAATCTAATTTTTTAAAGCTGTCAAGTATGTGAATGTAAAGACTTCACTGTTTACAGTTAAGTCTAAAGATTACAAATGATCTACTGGGTCACAACTCCTACTTACTAGTAAAATGGTGATTAGCCATCAATTGCTTTATAACCTCGGAAGTCCTTTGGGAAATCCTCTCAATTCTATGAGTAATCTTAGTAACTACAGAAAATACTTTTTTGGTTTTGTTTTAAACAAAGCGTTTCTCTGTAGCCCTGGCCCTGCTACAGCTCACTCAAGAGATTTCCCCTGCCTCTGCCTCCCAAGTGCCACTACCACCTTGTATCAGAAAATACACTTTATAGAAGTTCTTAACTTCCTGGCTGGCATGTTTGAAGTCCAAAGCTTAACCCTTAGTGGTTAGAAAAAAAATAAATTCTTACTTTCCAGTGTTAAAAGTACTATTTTTCATTTTTTAAAAACCTGTGACAGACAGATTTCCTGTGCTGCCGAGGGCTGAGCATTCCTAGCAGGTGCTCTACCACTAAGCTGTCTCCAGTTCCAAATAAAAGCTTTCACAGAGATGTGATGGCCATACCTCCAATCCCAGCACTGAGAAGGCAGAAGCAGGGCAATCTGTGAGTTTGAAGCCAGACTATTCTATATAAATGAATTCCAGGCCAATCGGAACTACATATTAAGACTCTGTCTCAAATTATTTTTCCCCCTCATAGAAAGAGTCTAACTATGAAACAAGAGACAAGTCCATTATGTGGTATTTTTCCTATAAAATTTTCTTAAAAAAAAAATGCAGAAAGCTGCTGGGCAGTGATAATGCACATTCTTAATCCCAGCACTCAAGAGGCAGAGGCAGTGGCAGGCTCCCTGAGTTCTAGACCAGCCTGGTCTACAGAGTGAGTTCCAGGCCAGAGTTGCAGAGAAACCCTGTCTTAAAAAACAAAAAGCAGAAAGTTGAGCCAGGCATAATGGTGCATCCCTGCAATCCTGTCCAGCTCAGGTAGAAATGGTGGCCCACACTAACTCCAGCTACAGGAGTGTGAGACACCAGGACTACAACTTATACTATAAGGGCTGAGTCTGTATGTAGCTGAGTGGTAGACAACTCCTGCCTAGCATACTGAGGTTCAATCCTCAGTTTACAAAACAATACAGCCCACTATACTTGTTTTAATGACAAAAGTTTTTGGGTTTTTTTTTTGCATTTAAGTTTATAATACTTTTCCCCTGTGGCCTTGGTATGCACAAAGTATGAAAGGCATCTTTTAAAGCTTAAATACTTAAGAACAATGTGAAGACTAGTTATTACAGAAAATTACAGAATTCCTAGAACTTTTATTATTTAGGGCTGCCATGCTAACTCCATTTCAAATGGACTCAGCCAAACCTTGAGTATTGATAAATCTAGCTTTCGGATCTGCCACTGCCATCACTCAACACATGTGGTCTTCTCTTGTGCCCTCTTCTGGATTCAGAAAACCAGTTACTGAAAGCTTTGGGAGTAACAGGTCATAAATACCCACAAGCATGTCCCAAATATATTCTACTTTTCTTAGTTAGCACTGTACACAATGAAGCAACAGCACTGTGTGACCAAACCCACACATGAAAAACCGATTACCCCAAACTGTTAATATTCTCTCAAAATTTCCTAAATGCAATTTCCCTCCTTATTCTTCATCCCATATTTTGAAGGGTGGCCCTTCCAAAGGTTCAGGGTCTGCATCTCTATGGAGTGATGAGTCCTGTGGGGAATACATAAACTTCATAAAACATAAATTTTAAATCTAAGAAGTACCATTATTTGACAACCTTAATATTTTCTCACCTTCTGAAAACCAAAATTAATGCAGTGTTACATAATTCCTAAGTTTCTAGGCTGTTCTACTAGATCCTTACAATTAAACACTTCTACTGCACAGTAACATTAGTCCCTACCACCTTACAAAAGAAAATCTGATATCAAGCTTGTCTTCAACCTTACATTGTCTACCGTAAGTTTTCCAGCAGTAACTGCTTGTATTAAAAGCCAAGCTGAGTTTAACATTTCTCCAAGTGTTCCCTTCCATTTCTCTTCAGTTTATAAACACTTTTAATCTGCGATTATAGAGACGTTGATGCTTAGTTCTTGAGTATTTCCTCAAGACATCTTTACGTTTAACATGTTAAATAAGATTCAGTGTGGGGATCGACATCAGTTTTAAAACGCGCCAAATATCTTTCACTGGAATACCCCCCGAAAGTCTTGTCCACTGGCATGGCCACAACCTCACGGACAAGCCACTTCAGTTCGTTAAAGAGGGGACCCAAACTGCCCTCGTCCCTCCAAGCCCGTGTTTGAGGAATCCCTCCCCGCACTCACTAACCCTGCCCAGAAGTTTCCGTGGCAAACGGATGGAACAAGGTTTAAGAGGTTGTTTCCCCCCCCTTTTTTCGGGTAGGAAAGGGCCTGCTACAAAGAAAAGGGCCTAAGTGAAAGCCTCCGAGGCGGAGTCGTGAGCGAACCTGGCAGGAGATGAGATTCCTGTGGCAGAGAAACTCGTGACCCGGGAGCCGGGTTCCCGCTGGGTCCCCCACCCGGCCTCAGGCACCGCCTCTACCCAAAACGAACCCCCTCGCCCCTCCAAGGCCCGCGGGAAGGCCGCGGCCGCCGCCCGGGCCTCCTTCCCCCCCCCCCTTCAAGCTCCTCTTCCAGGCCGGCTCCCCGCCCCGGCCGCCCGCGCCTCCCGCCGCACCCGGGAGCGGGAAACGCGGCCGCCGGCGCGCGGGTCCACGGTGCAGGCCGCTCCCCTCGTGGCCGCTTCCCTCCCCCACCCCAACCGCCCCCGCCCCTCACCCCAGGGACCCGCCCGGGGCCGCGCGGCCGCCACCGGGTTACACAACCCGGCGCGGGGCGGGGGGAGGGGCGCCGGCCGCCCGCAGTGCGGGGGGTGGGTGTGGGTGGGGGGGACGGACAGGACCCGGCCACGGCCGCCGGGGCGTCCCGGGGCCACCGGTCCCGGCGTGCCGTGTGCGCCTTCGGCACCCTCCCTCCCTCCCCCCGCCTCCCGTCCGCTCCTCCGCCGGCCGGAGTCGGTGACAGGAATCGGCTTCCAACATGGCGGACAGGAAGCGGCCCCGCGAGGAGGAGAGAACATTCCAGCCTCGCCGGCGCTCTGGAGGAGAGCGGGCCAGGGGCGCCGGCCTCCGGAGGAGACGCCTCGCGGGCCGGCAGCGGGGCCCGGCGGCCCCGAGGCGGGGGGCCTTCGGGGGTGGACATGACCCGAGGGACGAAGGGGTCCCGGCCGGCCGGCCGCCCTCCCCCGCCCCCGAGACAGCAAACCCCAAGGCCACAGGTGGGCTCGGGGCGGCGGGTGCGGGAGGAGGCGGCTTCCTCAGCTCAGCCCGCAGCCCGGCGCCCGCCCGATCGCCGCCCGCCCGCCCGATCGCCGCCCGCCGGAGGGTCTCGCGACACCACCCGGGGCCGGGATTCACTAGGCCCGCCTGAATTACACACACCTCGGGGGAATTTTTTTTAAATTTTTTTTTTTTTAAGGGCGGCCGAGTTGCATCCCTTCTTACCCACCCCCCCCCGCCCCGCATTCAGGCCAACTCCAGGGCCGCAGAAGAGGGGAAAAATAATAATAATAATGTTGGGAGTCCCAAGGCCGGGCGTCCAGGTCTGCCTCCAGCCGGGGCGGGGGCCGGGGAAGGTCACGCAGGCCCGCCTGGGCCTCTCCCATGCTGAAGGGAAAGGAGAGGGCGCTGCAACCCCCCACCTCGCGGCCCGCGCCCGGGAAGAATGGAAAGGGGGCATCCCCGGGCCCCCGCGGGACGCACACCCCGACCCGGTCCGCGCTTTTCACATCTAGCCCCACCCCCATCCCCTCGGCCCCCCCCCCCCTCCACTCCACCATCCCGGTCCCCTTCCCCCACCGCCCTCCCTCCCAGACCTGTTTTCTTCTTCGGCGTTTCCTGGTGCTGCTGGAGGGTGTGTTTCTGCTCATGTTTCAGCGGCTTGGGCTGGGCCTT
Organism: Peromyscus eremicus; assembly: GCF_949786415.1. Taxonomy (NCBI): domain Eukaryota; kingdom Metazoa; phylum Chordata; class Mammalia; order Rodentia; family Cricetidae; genus Peromyscus; species Peromyscus eremicus. The sequence continues at coordinate 60,837,171 of NC_081423.1, read as the reverse complement.
GGGGCTGCCCTCGGCTCCATGCTGCAGGTACTGGTGAGGCTGCTGGTGATGGTGGTGGTGGTGGTGGTTGTGGCTGTGGTTGTAGAAGTAATAATGGTGGTGGTGGTGCGACGGCTGCTGCTGGGGGTGATGGTGCGGATGGTGGTGGCTGTGATGGTGCTGAGGCTGTGGCTGGCCGGGCTTCTCCTCCATTGAAAGCGGCTGGGACTCCCTGGCTGAGGCTGCGGGCTGCTGCACCGTCAGGATCTGAGACTGCTGCTCGGCGCTCGCTCAGTATATCTGAGCGCGTCTCGCCAGCGCACTGGTTAAGCGAGCGGATCTGCAAGATTGGCAGCAGCGCTCCAGCAATCAGGAGCCACGCTGCGCGTCAAGCCCCGCCCCTAGCCCAAATCCTCTTCCCTTCCCCTTCGCCACCGCCGCCTGGCCAACGCCACTTACCCTATGCAACCTCACAGGGCCGGGCCTTCAACGTCAGCATTATGGCTCTCTCTTCTATCGCTTTCTCTCCTTCACCGCGCAGTTAGCGAACAGCACTTTCTACACGCCTCACAGGCAAGCAAGCTGATTTCGAGTGTAGCAGATTCCACGGACGATTGCTGGCGCTAGGAGCCATCTCATCTGTTGGTTTTGCACCTCCTAGAATCTGTCGGGGTGTGTGTGTGTGGTTTTTTTAAAAATCCTTTTCCGGGTAGCCAGAGCAGAGGGGGAAGCTCAGTTTCCTTAACCCTTAGGCCACGAAAGGGGCGATACAAAAGAGGAAATAAATTCATTTTTAAGAACACAAAACCTTCACAACTCAGATAGATCGTTTTGTATTCTGGATTCATTTTGCTTTGTATTCATATGCTAATCTCTTCCTTTCCACGGAGGGATTATAGGGTTCCACAATGGGGTATCTGTGTAATTTTCTAAAAGGGCACAAAGGGCTTAAATCATTGTTTCTTTGTAGTTGAAGGCAAGAGAGGGAGGGGTGAAAAATCTATGCTGAAGTTTTTTTTTTGTTTTAATTAAACACTACAGGTGAGGTCAACTATGGAACCAAAATAGGTTTTAGAATAAGAATTTCAAGAGTGAAGGAAGGAAGAAAGGACACCTTTAAAAGTTCTTACGGTTTTGTTTTTTACATTTTTTTTGTTTTGCATTTACAGAAAACATTGAAATTTAAAGATGTGTTTGCATTGTTTGCCGTTAATTCAACTAGTCATGGTAGGAAGAGGGTTGTAATGAGGACAGACACAGGGTACCCTCAAAATATATTTTTGTGGATTTTGGCGACGGGGAGGGGAGTAGGGGGTGTTGTTGTTTATTTGTTTTGGATTGGTTTGTTTTTGAAACAGAGTCTAACTTTGTAACCCTGATTGACTTGGAACTCCCTGTGTAGACAATGTAGACTAGGCTATCCTCCAACTAAGAGATGCCCCCTGCCTCTGCCTCCTGAGTGCTGGGATTAAAGTCCTACAGCACCACACCCAGCCAATGTGCTATTTCTTAGAACTACATTACATGTACACTTGCTTTATAAGTTGTTAAATGTGATAATATTTCTCTATGTAATACGAGGGAAAGTTTAAATGTAAAATTTACCATCTTGCAGGGCAGTGGTGGAGCACACCTTTAATCCCAGCACTTGGGAGGCAGAGCCAGGTGGATCTCTGTGAGTTCGGGGCCAGCCTGGTCTACAGAGTGAGATCCAGGACAGGTACCAAAACTACACAGAGAAACCCTGTCTCAAAAAACAAAACAAGGGCTGGAGAAATGGCTCAGAGGTTAAGAGCACTGACTGTTCTTCCTGAGGTCCTGAGTTCAATTCCCAGCAACCACATGGTGGCTCACAACCATCTGTAATGAGATCTGGTGACCTCTTCTGGCCTGCAGTCATACATGCTGTATACATAATAAATAAATAAATCTTTAAAAAAAATTTACCATCTTAACATTTTTTGTTGGTTTGTTTTTGTTTTGTTTTGTTATTTGTTTTTGTTTTGTTTCGTTATTTTGAGACAGGGTCTTACTATGTATCCCTAAGTATGTAGCCCAGGCTGGCTTCAAACTTGCTGCAATCCCCCTGCTTCTGCCTCACAAATACTGTCATTTTAGGCATGTACCATCATACCCAGATCCTACTTAACCATTTTGAGTACATAGTTCAGGGTATTAGGACATTCCCATTATTGTGCAACCATAGTCAAGTGCATCCCTAGACCTATTCATCTCGTAAAACTGAAACTCCATACCTATTAAATGATAAATCTCTTGAAGCTGGAGAGATGGCTTAGCTGTGAAGAGCATATTCTGCTCTTGCAAAGGACCAGAGTTCGATTCTGAGCATTCGCATGGCAGCTCATAATTATCCATAACTCCAGTTCCTGAGGGTCCAACCTCTCTTCTGACGTCCAAAGGCACCAGGCACACACATGGAGCACATACATACATTCAGGCAAAACACACACATAAAATACATCTTTTTTCTTTTGTTTTGAGGACAGGGTTTCTCTGTGTAACCACCCTGGCTATCCTGGAACTTGCTCTGTAGACCAGGCTGGCCTCACTGAAACTCACTTGTCTCTGCCTCTGGATCGTGCTGGGATTAAAGGCGCTTGCCACTACCAACCGGCAAAATATATCTTTTTTAAAAAAACAAAAGATTTACAAGATAAATCCCCTTACTTTCCTTCCTTCCTTCGTGCCCTGTTTTAAGTTGACTGCTCAATGTACCTCATGTCAATAGATTCATACAGTCTTTGTGAGTGGCATATTTCAACTACCATAATATATTGTTTTTGTTTTTTTGTTTTAAATGATTTATTTACTTTTATTTTATATGCATTGGTGTTCTGCCTGCATGTATGTCTATGTGAGGATGTCAGATCCCCTGAAACTGGAGTTATAGTTGCCAGCTGCCACTTGAGTGCTGGGAAATGAACCCAGGTTTTTCACAAGAGCAGCCAGTACTCTGAACCTCCAAGCCATCTCTCCGGCCCTTTAATGTTTTGTTTGTTCAATTAGATGTATTTTGTGCACTCATGGCATGAGTGTTTTGCCTGTATGTATGTATGTGCACCATGTGTATGCCTGGTGCCTGGTAAGGTCAAAAGAGGTTGTCAAAACCCCTATATCTGGAGTTAAGAATGGTTGTGAGGGGGCTGGAGAGATGGCTCAGCAGTTAAGAGCACTAGCAGCTCTTCCAGAGGACCTGGGTTCGATTCCCAGCACCTATATAGCAGCTCACAATTGTCTGTAACGCCAGTTCCAGGGCACCCGATACTCTCATGCAGGCATACATGCAGGCAAAACACCAATGCACATAAAATAAATAAATAAATCTTTAAAAAGAATGGTTGTGAATCACCATGTGGATGCTGAGAACTAAACCTGGGTCTTCTACAGGACCAACAGGTACTTTTAACCTCTGAATCATCTCTTCAGCCCTATGTCTTGTTTTGAGAATGTATTTTTATTTGGTGTTTGTTGTTTTCATTTTTTTTTTTTTTTGAGTCAGGGTCTCATATAGCCTAGACTGACCTCCAACTCACTTTGTAATTAAGAATGACCTTGAACTCTTGATCCTTCTGCTTCCTAAATGTTGGTATTTCAAGTGTGTGCTACCATACCTGCCCTTACCGTAATGTTTTTAAGACATATTCATATTACACAGGATATATAAAAATGTCTTTCTTTTTGCCAGCACTCGAGAGGCAGAGGCAGACAGATCTCTGTGAGTTCAAGGCCAGCCTGGTCTACAGAGCGAGATCCAAGACAGGCACCAAAACTACACAGAGAAACCCTGTCTTGAAAAAAAAAAACAAAGAACAAAAAATGCTCTTAACCACTAAGCCATCGCCCTAGCCCATAATTACTCAATTTTGAGAGCTAGGAACCCAGTAGTAATATCATCTTGATTAGTCTCTACTATTCCCACATGCTTAAAATGTAAATAGAATTCACCATTATGGGGAGTGTGTGTGTGTGTGTGTGTGTGTGTGTGTGTGTCTGTCTGTCTGTCTGTCTGTTTGACTTAGACATTAAGTTGGAAAATAGACTTCCCATTCTTGATTCTAACTTCTTTTTCTATATTTCCTACATTATACTTCCAGACAAACAAAACATACTCAGTGAATTTCCAGCTTACACTTTGACTTGCCTTAGTTTATGTATTCATGTGCAGTTGTACTGACTTAAACAGTCTAACTCTTAGCTGGGTGTAGTGGTGAACAACTTTCATCCTAGCATTCAGGGTCAGGTAGAAGGAGGAGACAGTGACCTGGAGGAGATGTAGGAGTGTCAGAAGCACAAGGTCATCCTTAATTACACATGGAGCTCGGTCTGAGGTTAGCCTGGCCTATATGAGACCCTGTGTAAAATAAATAAATAACACTTTGAACATAGTAATAAAATAGGTATATACATAAACATAAACTGATAACAAATTATAAGGAAATTTGCTGGGCAGCACTCTGTAGACCAGACTAGCCTCGAACTCACAAATTCCACCTGCCTCTGTCTCCAAGTGCTGGAATTAAAGACATGTACCACCACTGCCCCACTCTTGAGTCATTAAAAAAAAAAATCATTAAATGAATTCCAGTTTGGGATTAGGACAGAGTGTCTTCTTCTCTCCCTCCCTCCCTTCCTTCTTTCCTTCCTTCCTTCCTTTTTTTTTTTTTTTTTTTTTTTGAGAAACCTGTTTAATGGTAAAGCTTAGCAAGCTCCACTCCACCCACAGTAGGGACTGCTTTTATCTACAAGGTATAACTGCCTATAAAGGAAATCTGAGAAGTGAAAACAATAAGATCTGTTTAACTTAATTAAACATTTGCAAATATTTATTGAACAGTTTCTATCTGTTGATTTTAGAAGAATTTTTTTTTGTTGTGAGACAAGGTCTCATTATTGTAACCATAGATGGCCTGGAACTCACAGAGATCCACCTGCCTCTGCCTCCACATTTGCAAATATTTATTGAACAGTTTCTATCTGTTGATTTTAGAAGGATTTTTTTTTTGTTGTGAGACAAGGTCTCATTATTGTAACCATAGATGGCCTGGAACTCACAGAGATCCACCTGCCTCTGCCTCCTGATTAAAGATGTGTGCCCTTAAGTAAAACATAGCTCTCTGAACAGATGAAGATAGGTTTCTTCTGTATCCCAGAGTCTAATAAATATTTATATGTATAATTCAGCTACCATTTGGCTTAAAAGGGCTTATTGGGAAACATTATCATTTATACTATTTTCTACAGAGAAAATATTTTACTGTTTAAAATAACCCTAGACTTTTAAATTATAACCTGTTTTTGTTCAGGCTATCTGTGTATTATTTCTCCTGCAGTTGTACATAAAATGTTTTTACATTTAAAAAAAAAGGACAAATACTATAGAATTGTATTACATGAAATATATAGAATATACAAATTCATAGAGACAGAAAAATTAGATGTTATCTCAAGGTAGAGAAGAAAGGAATATAGATCAATGATTTACTAAGTACAGAATCTCTGTTTTGTGTGATGGAAAAACCTCCCAAATGGACAGTAGTATCAGGACATAATATCATGAATGTAATAAATCAATACAATTAATATAATTAATGAATATCATAAATATAATTATTGAATGAATACTACGAATGTAATCAATGAATATCATAAATATAATTAATATCATGAGTATAATTAATGAATATCATGAGTGTAATTAAAAAATAAATTAAAAAATATTGCCTTTAAAATGAAATCATAATAATATACATTAAAGTCTGTTCTTCATGATGAAGGGAAAATTTAATTAAAATAAAAATAAATAAATAAATAAATAGGTTTAAAAAAAAAGATACATGACTTGTACCTGACATTCAGACAGGAAATCCTTTCTTCTTTTACTTTTACTATGTTCCTACAACACCAACCACCTCCTGCAGTCCAGAGACAGCTGAAGTCCTGGGATGTGTCTCTGAAGAGGACCAAGTGAGATCATAAAGATGACTGGTGCTGGAACAAAAATAAATACAGTACAAGTGTATAGTGACGTGTGGTGTTAATTACTATTCCCAGAAATATCTAAAGGAATATTCATATTATTTGTTGGTGTTGTGTTTATGCTTACATGTGGAAAGAGGTTAACATGAAATTGAGCTGGAGCTAGAGAAAGGAAACAGGATTTGTTCACCTGGATTTTGTGCTTGCCTTATGGGCATCTGTGGAAGCTTGGCCTAAGCAGGGTAACATTAGAAATTCAGTGGAAATGCTTAGCCTGGTGGTCAATGATTATAATCCCAGCACTTGTATTGAGGTATGAAGGTGGTATTGGGGATATTGAGGCAGGAAGAACATGAGGGAGAAGCCAGCCTGGGTCTGAGTGGACGTGAGACTCTGCTTGTCTATGTGCACGTGGGAATGAGGAGAGCCAAAGATCCATCTGCACACGTTGGTGTGCCTGGAATGAAGAGACCTTGAAGAAAGCTTTAATACTCCATGTCTGAGGAAATTAAGACATGGTTATCTATTTCCTAGCCAGACCAGTTAAGCTGTTCTAAATGGTCTGACATCATAGACGTTGGGCTCTAAACAGCTGTCTTTGTGAGGATGCTGAATTCCTGGGGTGAATTGGCTGCTATAGGGAACAGCAGGTAAAGTGATACAGAGATGGTGAAAAGAATACTCCCTTCTCTTGTCGCTCTAAAGAAGTTAGAGCAAGGCTCTCTTTCAGGAGGGGAGGCTAAAATCTTTTTAGATTATGGACTAGTCTATAGAAACATGTCTGCCGTAGATCAAACAGTGAAGGGGAAGATGAATAGGAAGCTCACCTACACAACTTAAGTAAAACATAGCTCTCTGAACAGATGAAGATAGGTTTCTTCTGTATCCCAGAATCTAATCAATATATGTATATAATTCAGCTATCATTTGGCTTAAAGGGGCTTATTGGGAAATGTTATCATTTATACTATTTTCTACAGAGAAAATATTTTACTGTTTAAAATAACCCTGAACTTTTAAATTATAACCTGTTTTTATGTTAAGAAAAAAAAAGTTAGAGCAAGCTCATAAAAGGTCCAAGATTTTGAACATCCCGGAAAACAGGACAGTGAAGAGGACTTCCCTGACTACAAAAAGACAAGGCGGAAGAAGGCCATGATTCATCCCTGAGCTCTCCTGAGAGCAGGATTCCTCAGCTCCCTTTGAAGGCTTGCGGTCCTGAGTCAGTTTGGGACTTTAAGGCAGGAAAATGTGGCTTATTTATGTAAAGATCATGTCATTTGGATCCATGTCACTTGCTGCAGGACCTGAGATGTTAAAATGACTGCATGTTAATTTTCTTGTTTTTCAGCACAGCACCACCATGTAACTATTATGTTATTACTAAGTCCACTCAATGTCTAGAGAAGAGAAAACTAAAGATTTCAAATGCCTGAAACCCCAATCTTTATAATAAAACAGAAAATAGCCCAATAAAAAAATAAATAAAGATGTGTGCCACCACACCCAGCTTGTTTAGATTTTTTTCTTTGAATTAGTTCTCAGTAGCCTGCAGCTGACTGTGTAGCCCAGGCTGTGTAGCCGTCACTGAGCTCATTTTCCCTGCCTCCGCCTCCCAAATGCTGCTTCAGAGCCCTGGCTCCTCACACCCAGCTAATTATTGAACATTTTCTCTCTACCAGCTATTATGTGCTTATTTGGAAGTTTGTTGTTTCTCTTTGGCCAGTTCGGGAGATTAATTAAATAGAGTTGAAAGGCCACTCTAATTATCGAATGAAAATCACACCTCGAACACCTTATTTTTCACGTGCCTGTAATCTTTTACTTTGGGTTCTATTGCAACCTAAGAAATGCAGAAACTTTGAACTCTGAGCTTTGATTTTCAGTTTTCTCATTTCTAAGTTATGGAGGATGAGCAGCATGGCCTCTAACTTCCTTTCCGTTCTAACATCCTGTGAGCTCTGCTCTTCCCAGAGAGCACCCTTTTAGTTTATTATAATAAATCCTAAACAGCAAGGAACTTTACTGAAACTTTCTAGTTTTCAATTCTAACTTTATAGAAATTTTAATCAGAAACGGTATGGGGTAGTTTTGTGTAGATGGAAATTTGCTCTTTGATGATAGTTACAGTTTCAAAGGCAACGCACTGGTAACATTCACTGTTTCATTTTAGCAGGAAAGAGTTTTATTCATGCATCTGTGGTGGCTAAAGAAACTCCATTTTTGTGGTAGGCATCCATCTTGGTATCTAATAGCTGTCTCTGACTCAAGTTCCTGGAAGTAAGTTCCAGCAGCCCTGACTCCTTGATATGGATATCAGTTTTATGGTCAGAGCTGCCATGGAATCCTTCCTCATTTGCTTTATTTGGGCAGATTACTTAGCCCCCCTAAACTTTCTCATTTGAAAAAAATAGTTCTAGTGTCTGTAAATGATAGTTTTAAATATTGATACTATGAAATGATTAAATACTATATATGTTATGGTTTGTAACAGCCCCCCCCCCCATCCCATCCCATCCCATCCCATCTTGCTATTTTATCCAAGATGGTAGGAATAGCTGGGCTCTTAACTATGCCCTGCAGGCTCTGTGCTTAAGGCTGGTTACCAGCATGTGGTACCATTGACAAACTGCAGACTCTTTGGGAAGTGGGACCTAGTGAAAGGAAGTTAGGCTATCTTAGTTAGAGTTACTATTGTTGTGATGAAGCACCATGGACAAAAGCAACTTGGGGAGGAAAGGATTTGCATATCCTGAATCACAGTCTATCAATGAAGCCAAAGCAGGAAGTCCAACAGAGCAGGAACCTAGAGGCAGGAGATGATGCAGAGGCCATGGAGGAGTGCTGTTACTGGCCTGCTCAGACTGTTTTCTTTCTTTCTTTTTTTTTTCAAGACAGGATTTCTTTGTGTAGCCCTGGCTGTCCTGGATTTCACTGTGATGGGATTAACCGTGGTGGCACACACTTTTAAACCTAGCTCTCTGGAGGCAGAGGCAGGTGTATCTCTGAGTTCAAGGCCAGCCTGTTTCTACAAAGCAAGCTCTTTGGGCTGGGCCCTCCCCTCTGAATCACTAAGAAAATGTCCTACAGGCTTGCCTGCCTACAGCCATATCTTTTGGAGGTATTTTCTTAATTGAGGTTCCCGCCTCTCAGATGATTTGACCTTGTGTTAAGTTGACATAAAAACTAGCCAAGACATAGGTCGTTGGGTGGAGCCCCTGGCCTCTTTCTCCCCCTCACTTCACTTCCTGGATTTCACAGTCCATGAAGGTCTGGTCCATGACATGCTTCCAGTCATCCCTTGCCAAAGACCAAAAACCAGTGACCTCAAGAATTCCTTCTCCCTTTAGATTGCTTATCTCAGGGAGTTTGTCGCAATAATGGCAAAATTTGACAAAACTTTCAGAGACTTGATTGAGGTCAGTTTTAGATAAGGCAGTTAGCAAACTCATCGAGATTAGTGTTTTCCCAAGTTTCAAAAGGGCAGGCAAAATGCTCTGGCATTCAAGAGCAATGAGCCGGGCAGTGGTGGCGCACCCCTTTAATCCCAGCACTGGGGAGGTAGAGGCAGTGAATCTCTGAGTTTAAGGCCAGCCTGGTCTACAGAGTGAGTTCCAGGACAGCCAGGGCTACACAGAGAAACTCTGTCTGAAAAAAGAAAAAAGAAAACATCAACTTTTGATTCCTTCTTTTTGCTTCTCATTATTCACAAAAGAATGAAATCAGCATATAATTGTCTTCTGAATACAAATACAAAATAAAATCTCATTTTTATATTAAATCTTTAACAGTAAAATGAGTTTATGTGTGGATTTATTAAGATTTAGCTGTTGGCTGGGCATGGTGGCACATGTCTTTAATCCCAGTACTAGGGAGGCAGAAGCAGGTGGATGTCTGTGAGTTCAAGTCTAGCCTGGTCTACATAGTGAACACTAAGACATCTAGGACTACATAAAGAGACCATCTCAAAACAAACAAAGATTTAGTTCTCAATATGTGTACTTAGTATGTTGGAGTCTATAGTTAGATGTATCAGAAGTTGGACGTAAGGTTTGCCTGAGAGTAAAACAACTTAAAACAAACTGGTTTAAATTCGAAATACAGAATTTAGTCAGTGTGGTCAGAATGTCTAAGAAGCTATAAGGAAACAGTATAATCATGGAAACTATAGCCTACTGGTTTTATTGCCCCTCTCCATTCTCAGAGTATTTCAAAAGTCATATGATTGTTACTGTTAATTATTGATTGTGGTGTAATAATTTACCCAATCACTTTAGTGCCTTTAACAAACAGTTATTATTTTAATTTCTTTGTACCACTTTGAAATTTATTATTTCCTTATGTTAATTTCTCTCTCTCTCTCTCTCTCTCTCTCTCTCTCTCTCTCTCTCTCTCTCTGTGTGTGTGTGTGTGTGTGTGTGTGTGTGTGTGTATGCAGGCACGAGTGTGCCATAGCACAAATGTAGGCATTGGAGAACAACTTGAGGGAGTCAGTTCTCTCTCTCTAATTTGTGGGTTCTGGAATCAAATTCAGAGGCAAGGACTTTTACCTGCTGAACCATCTCACAAGCAGTGTGTTTCAGTGTTCAGTGTACAAAGCTTTAAACTCATTAAATTTTTTAAAAATTATTTATTAATTTATATTTATGTCTATGAGTGTTTTGCATTCATGTATTATGTTGTGCACCACACACATGTCTAGTGTCCATGGAGGTCAGAAGAGAGTGTCTGATCTGGAACCAGAGGTATAAATGGTTATAAACCACCATGTGGGTGCTAGAAACTGAGCCTGAGTCCTTGAGAAGAGTCACAAGTGCTCTTAACCACTGAGTCCTCCAGCCCTCTTTGGTTAAATATATTTCTATTTTGTGTGTTTACTTATGTACTTATCTTGAGACTGAATCTCATGTTGCTCCCTCTGGCCTAGAACTTCCTATGTAGTTCAGATGACCCTGAACTTCTGATCCTCCTGCTTCCACCTCGTGGGCGCTGGGATCATCTGAATTCTCCCCCACACTTAGTTGTGTACGATGCCAGCAGTGGAACCCAAGGTTTCACAAGAGTTGGGCAAGCATTCTATCCATTGAGCTACATCTCCAGCCCTAATACCTCACTAAATTGATAGTATTGTAAATTTCATCATTGTGATTAATTATTTTTTTTTTTTAAGAATTTTTGTTGTTGGGACTGGAGAAATGGCTCAGTGGATAAAAGTATCGGTCTCCCCTTGTAGAGACTTGGGTTCAATTTCCAGCACTCACATAGCAGCTTACGCTGTCTCTAACTTCCGTTCCTGGGGATCTAACGCCCTCTTCTGGCCTCTGTGGGCACTGCACAGATGTAGTGCACAGACATACATGCCAGCAAAACACCGATATACATAAAAATAATAAATAATATTCTTAAGAATAATTTTTGCTATTGGTATAGAAATATAATTAATTTGGGGGGGGTGGGGCAGGCATGTTGGTGTATGCTTTTTGTTTTTTGTTTTTTTGTTTTGTTTTGTTTTTGAGACAGGGTTTCTCTGTGTAGCTTTGCGCCTTTCCTGAAACTCACTTGGTAGCCCAGGCTGGCGTCCAACTCACAGAGATCCGCCTGGCTCTGCCTCCCGAGTGCTGGGATTAAAGGCGTGTGCCACCACCGCCTGGCGGTGTATGCTTTTAATCCCAGCACTCAGGAGGCAGAAACAGGTGGATCTCTCTGAGATAGATAGTTCCAGACCAGCCAGGACTACATATTGAGACCCTATCTCAAAAATAAAAATAAAATAAAATGAATTGTAAATAATTTTTTAAACTTTAAATTTTTTGTTTCTTTGTTTTGTTTTGTTTTTCGAGACAGGGTTTCTCTGTGTAGCTTTGGAGTCTATTCTGGAACTCACTCTGTAGACCAGGCTGGCCTCGAACTCAGAGAGATCTGCCTGTCTCTGCTTCCCGAGTGCTAGGATTTTTTTGTTTTTGTTTTTGTTTTTTTTGTTTTGTTTTTCGAGACAGGGTTTCTCTGTGTAGCTTTGCGCCTTTCCTGGAACTCGCTTTGGAGACCAGGCTGGCCTCAAACTCACAGAGATCCGCCTGGCTCTGCCTCCCGAGTGCTGGGATTAAAGACATGCGCCACCACACCTGGCTACTTTAAAATTTTTATTTATTTGTTTTTATTTATTTATTTACCTGTATGTGTGGGGGAGGGTGGGGATCCAGGGACAACTTGTGGGAATTGGTTGCTTTTTTCCCACCATGTGTGTTCTAGAGATTGAACTCAGGTCTCCAGCTTGCACACAGGTTCAGTTCCTAGGGTCCACATGGTGGCTCACAACCATCAGAAACTCCAGTTCAGGGGGTCCAGTGCCCTCTCCTTTCTTCTGTGGACATTGCACGCAACACACATGGTGTACTCTCGTTCACATAAAATAAATACATCCAATACAATTTCAAAAGATATTTTTAAAAAAGAAAGAAAAAATAAGGCCAAATAATGCTTTCAGCATTTGGTTGAACTTTTTTCTTTTCTTTGCATGTGAATTACTAAAGAAAGATTATTCCCAGCTACCAGGAGACTGATAGGAGGCTCACTAGAGACCAGGATGTTGATTGAGCTACCCAGGTAGAGCTATGCCTGTGTTATATCCTCTCACAGGATGTCCATTTTTGTACACACACAGGCACATGTTCTGTAATAATATGCATCAGATTTTTACTATTCAAAATACTATATATATTGAGACTTCAGAAATCACTCAGCAGATAAAAATAGTGGCTGCTCTTCCAGAGGACGCAGGGTTCAAATCTCAGCACCCACATGGCAGCTCATAATTGTCTGTAACTCCAGTCTAAAGGGATCTAATGCCCTCTTCTGGCCTCCATGCATGCATGTGGTGCACAAACATACAGGCAAAACACCTTTTTTTTTTTTTTTTTTTTTTTTAATTAAAACTGCTTGGCCATTAGCTCAGGCCTACCACTGACTAGCTCTTACAACTAAGCTCAGCCCATTTCTGTTAATCTATATGTTGCCACGCGTTCCGTGGCTTTACCTGTGTGCCGTTACATGTTGCTCCCAGGACAGCAGGCTGGTGTCTACCGACTCAGCCTTCCACTTCCCAGAATTCTGCAAAACACTTTTATATGCATAAAAAAATCTAAACAATGTAATTACATTGATGTCTATGTGTAATCAGTTACACTTTCTAATAAAGTTATTAAATGTTAGAAAAATAAGTGAGTCATTCAGCCTGAGTTCCACACAGGAGGAGGAGATGCCTGGAGGCTGTGATTATGATGAGGCGTAGTCACTGGCTCATCTCAGGCTACCTGCAGCCCGTCTAAAGAAACTCCGAGAGGCCACTGAGATGCCTCAGCTGATAACGCTGCTGCTCTCTGGCCGGGTCAGCCTAAATCCGATCTCTGGACCCACATGGTAGAAGGGGAGAACTGACTCCCCAAAGTTGTCCTCAGACCACCACATGTATACCAGCACATACCCTCCCCCTCCCCAAAAGAAATGAATGTAATGAAATATAATAAAAATAATATTAAAAACGTTTTTATACTCTTAGTCTCTCTCTGTATGCTGTACTAACCAGCTACATCCAAATACAATCTCATTTCATAGGTGGCTGAAGAGTACACTAATTGTAAAGTTCTTGATTTTTTTTTCTTTTTGGTTTTTGGAGACAGGGTTTCTCTGTGTAGCTCTGGCTGTCCTGGATCTCACTCTGTAGACCAGGCTGGCCTCCATTCATCACGAGGGTACACTTGTCCACATATGGAGGCCAGAGGCCAACCCTGGAGTATCCTCCTCTTTCATTTTCCACTGTGAGTTTTTTGTTTTGTCTTTGTTTTTGTATTCTTCTCTCATACATTACATCCCCACCTCAGTTTCCACTCCCTCTACTCTTCCCTCTCTTCTCTTCCAAATCCGCTCCTCTTCCATTTCCCTTCAGAAAAGAACAGTTCTCCCAGGGACATCCACCAAACTCGGCATAGCAAGTTACAATAAGACTAGGTATAAACCCTCATTTCAAGGTTGGATGAGGTAACCCAGTAGGAGGAAGAGGGTATGAAAAGCAGGTGAAAGAGTCAGAGACACCCCCACTCCCACTGTTAGGAGTCCCACAAGAACACCAAGCCACACAACCATAACATATTTGCAGAGGACCTAACTCAGACCTATACAGGCTCCATGATTATTGATTCAGTCTCTGTGAGCCCCTATGAGCCCTGCTTAGTTAATTCTGTAAACCTTGTTCTCATAGTGTCCTTGACCCCTCTGGCTCCTACAATCCTTTCTCCTCCTCTTCTGAGGGATTCTCCAAGCTCTGCCTAATGTTTGGCTCTGGGTCTCTGCATCTGCTCCCTAATTAATTTTTTTTTTATTGATTTACTTTTATTTTATGTTCATTAGTGTTTTGCCTGCATGTGTGTCTGTGTGAGGATGTTCTACACCCCAGAACTGGAATTATAGAGTGTGAGCTATGTGGGTGCTGGGAATTGAACCCTGGTTCTCTGGAAGAGCAGCCAGTACTCTTAACCACTGAACCATTTCTCCAGCCTCAAGTTCCCGATTTATTAAATTAGCAAACATACGGTACTGGGAATACAGGTATGTGCTACCATACCTGGCAATAAATATAATCATCCTCACTCTCAATTATTCTCTTTCTTATCTCACTATGTAGTCCTAACTGGCCTAAAACTCACTACGTCAACCAAGCTGGACTCCAACTCACAGAAATTCACCTCTGATTTCTCTCCCTGGTATTGGGATTAAAAGTGTGTGCCATTATGCATGGCAGAACTACAAAATCTTAAAAAGAAAGCATTAAAGCAATATTCATACACTATTATAAAATGAAATAAAACATTAGATCAAAGTCACTGTTGTAGGCTAGGAGGTGGAGGCACACACCTGTAATCCCAGCACTGGCTAGCAGATCTCTGTGAGTTCAAGGCCAGCTTGGTCTACAAAGCAAGTTCCAGGACAGCTAGCCAGAGCTAATACCCAGAGAAACCCTGTCTCATGAGAGGGAGGGGGGAGAAAATTATGGGGCTGGAGAGATGGCTTAAGGCTTAAGAGCATTTCCTGCTCTTCCAGAAGACCTGAGTTCTGTTCCCAACACCTGCGTTGGGTGCCTCACAATTACTTTTAACTTCAGCTCCAGGGAATCCACACCTTCTTTTGGTCTCTGAATGCACTACACACGTAACATACATGCACATAAACATAAATCTTTTTAAGAAAATAGTAATTATGCTGGGCATGGTGGCCCACACCTTTAATCCCAGCACTTGTGAGGCAGAGGTAGGCAGATCTCTGTGAGTTCTGAGCCAGCCTGGTCTCTAGGACAGCAAGGACTATACAGAGAAACCCTGTCTCAAAAAAAAAAAAAAAAAAAAAAAAGAAAAGAAAAGAAAGAAAGAACGAACGAACCTAATCACTACCTCCAAGCTCAATCAAGTTCTGAGCATAAATTATCATCTATACATGGTGATTCAGACCTGTAAATTTCAGCATTATGAAGGCAGGAAAATTGCCAACAGTTCTAGATGGACTACAGTGTGAGACCCTGTCTCAAAGAACAAAAAGTCAGGCTGGACAGATGGCTCAGTAGTTAAGAACATTGGCTGCTCTCCCAGAGGACCTGGTTTAAATTCCATGCACCTGCATGGCAGCTAACAACTCCCAGCACCTACATGACAGTAACAACTGTTTGCAATTCCAGTCCCAGGGTATCCAGCGCCCTCTTCTGGCCCCCTCAGGCACTGCATGCAGGTGGTGCACAGACATATATGCAGGCAAAACACCCATACACATAAAAAATAATTATTTAAGTCAAATAAACAAGCCCTCCCAAAATAAACATGTCACCGATTTCCTCTCTAAACAACATGTTTCTCTCAGTTTCCTAAGTAATTCCTTTAATGCCACATCTGCCCAGTCCTCTGATGCCTTGCTTCCAAGGCTAAAATATCTCTGCAAGTGTTCACTTCTAATGCATGTTTTTATGCTCTCTAAACTCCACACTCACAACTGTTTTGTTATTGTTGTGTGTTTTGTTTTTTATTTTTCAGTAGGGTCTCACACTGTAGCCCAGGCCAGCCTGGAACTCTTGTAACTCGGCTCCTGAGTGCTGGGATTACAGGTAAGCTCCACGCCCAATGTCACAATTGCTTACTTGTTATATTCTTAGATAGCTCATAGGTATTTCAAATGTATCATGTCCAAAACCAAACCCTACACTCATAAAGTGTCATCAACATGACTGCCTAAACATGAGCTGTGTGTACATGTATTTTGTAACAACAATTAATGAAAAAAGTGACTATGAATTTGAAAGAGAGCAAGGAGGGGCATATGGGAGGGTTTAGAGGGAGGAAAGGGAAGGAGAAATGGAGTAATTATAATCTCCAAAGATTAAAGAAATGACTTTAAAAACTCTTTGGCTGTTTCTTCCAAATCTATCTTCCCAATCTTTACCAATCTGCAATGATGCCACCATTACTGAATGATTTAACCCTGAAACCCAGGAGTCATCCTTGATTCCTCCTTCTCTGGCCCACCTCAGACCAGTTCCTATCATCTCTGCATATAAAGATATGCTAACTGAATTTGCCTTCTTTTTCTTACAGGGTTTCTCTGTGTAGCCCTGACTGTCCTGGAACTCACTCTGTAGACCAGGCTGGCCTCGAACTCACAGAGATCTGCCTGCTTCTGTCTCCTGAGTGCTGTGGGATGTTGTTCTGTATGCTGTGAATATGTATTTTTCTGATTGGTTGATAAATAAAACGCTGATTGGCCAGTAGTCAGACAGGAAGTATAGGTGGGGCAAGCAGACAAGGAGAATTCTGGGAAGATGAAGGGTTGAGTCAGGAGTCGCCAGCCAGACACAGAGGAAGCAAGATGACAAGGCAGAATTGAGAAAAGGTGCCAAGTCATGTGGCTAAACATAGATAAGAATTATGGATTAATTTAAGTGTAAGAGCTAGTCAGTAATAAGCCTGAGCTAATGGCTGAGCAGCTATAATTAATATAAGCTTCTGAGTGATTATTTTATAAGCAGGCTGCAAGACTTTGGGGGCTTGGTGGGGTGAGAGAAACTTTCTGACTACACCTGAGTGTTGAGACTAAAGGCCTGCACCACCACCACCCTTCGAATTTGCTTCCTTCTATCTTTACTTCTTTTAGCCTAAGTCTCTGAACTTCCATTCATAACTCCCTAACCATTCTTCACAAAAGAGGTGGAATAATCTTTTTTTTTTTTTTTTAAGATTTATTTATTTATTATATATACAGTGTTCTGCCTGCATGTGTCCCTGCAGGCCAGAAGAGGGAGCCAGATCTTATTACAGATGGTTGTGAGCCACCATGTGGGTGCTGAGAATTGAACTCAGGACCTCTGGAAGAGCAGCCAGTGTTCTTAACCTCTGAGCCATCTCTCCAGCCCGAGGTGGAATAATCTTAACATATAAAAGTCCACAGGCTGCAGATGTAACTTGCCGGTGGATTGCTTCCTGATGTTAGTCTGGTTCTGTGTTGTGATAAAACACTGACCTTTTAAATCAACTTGGGAAGAAAAAAAAGGTGGGTGTTTATTTGGTCTACAGGTTACCAAACATAACTGAGAGAAGCCAGGGCAGGAGTTCAAGACGGGAACCTAGAAGCAGGAACTAGAGCAGAGACCAGTGCTGCTAACTGGCTTGCTCCCCATGGCTTGCTTAGTTACCTTTCTTATATATCCCAGGACCACCTGCCTAAGGATGGTACCACTCACAGTATACAGGGCCCTCCTACATTAATTAGTGTGGTGGTATTGTGTTCCCCAAAATATTGTGTAAAGCTAATAAACTTATCTGGGGTCAGAGAACAGAAAAGCCACTAGATACTTAGGATAGGCAGTGGTAGCACACGCCTTTAATCCTAGCATTCCAGAGGCAGAAATCCATGTGTTCAAGGATACAGCCAAGCATCGTGACTCACCCTTTAATCCCAGAAAGCGAGCCTTTAATCCCAGGGAGTGGTGGTAGAAAGCAGAAAGGCATATAAGGCATGAGGACCAGAAACTAGAAGCATTTGGCTGGTTAAGCTTTTAGGTTTTGAGCAGCACAGTTCAGCTGAGAGCCATTCGGATATGAGGACACAGAGGCTTCCAGTCTAAGGAAACAGGACCAGCTAAGGAACTGGCGAGGTGAGGTGGCTGTGGCCTGTTCTGTCTCTCTGATCTTCCAGCGTTCACCCCAATACCTGGCTCAGGTTTGATTTTATTAATAAGAACTTTTAAGATCCATGCTACAAATTAGCAGTCAAGAAAATGCCCCACTGATGTGCCCACAGGCCAATTTAATGGAGGCATTTCCTCAACTGAGAATTCTCCCAGGTGCGTCTAGGTTTGTGTTAAGTTGAATAAGAAATATTAATCAACACACCTAGCATCTGTGAAAGCCTGGTCCAACTCCTAATACCACCAAATTTTTATTTATCTATTTATTCATTTATAAATTAAATCATGGCACTCCTCTCCAAATTCCTTTCAACTACTGTATTACAACCATTCTCTGTAATTGTAAGTCCTTTGCATAAATCAAGAAACAGTGCAATCTATAACTCCAGCTTCAGGGGATTTGGTGATCTTTTCTGGCCTCTGCAAGTACTGTTCTCACGTGCACATTCTCACACCCTACCTCATGCAGTTCATATAATTAAAAAGAATAGCCAGGAGGTGGTGGTGCATGCACTTGGGAGGGAGAGGCAGGCAGATCTCTGAGTTCAAGGCCATCCGGGTCTACAGAGTGAGTTCCAGGACAGCCAAAACTACACCGAGAAGCCCTGCCTTCAAAAATGAAAAATGAGCCAAGCAGTGGTGGTGCATGTCTTTAATCCCAGCACTCGGGAGGCAGAGGCAGGTGGATCTCTGTGAGTTTGAGGCCAGTCTGGTCTACAGAGTGAGATCCAGGACAGGCACCAAAACTACACAGAGAAGCCCTGTCTCAAAAAACAAAACAAGCCGGGCGGTGGTGGCGCACGCCTTTAATCCCAGCACTCGGGAGGCAGAGCCAGGCGGATCTCTGTGAGTTCGAGGCCAGCCTGGACTACCAAGTGAGTTCCAGGAAAGGCGCAAAGCTACACAGAGAAACCCTGTCTCCAAAAACAAAAACAAACAAACAAACAAACAAAACCAAAAAAAAATGAAAAATTAACAACAACAAAAAGAAACAAAGAAAGAAAAAGAATGAAAGTAAGAAGAAAGAAAATGCTGTGTCCTTGCACAGCTCCAAGGATTGATATAACTTATGAAGAAATGATAGACACCCAGACAGGGAAAAGCTGGGATTGGGTGGTTTGGACTCTCAGAAAGAGAAGCTGAAGCACCCTGGAAACACAGCATGTTTATTATATACAGTTGAACAATGAAGTAGAGTTATCATGTACAGGTGAACAAGGAGGCAGGGTTATCACATACAGATAACAAGGAAAGAGGCAGGGTTGTTATACACAACTGAACCAGGAGGCTGGTTTAGCTAATCTCAGTAGGAGCAGTCTCTGTAGGGAAGCAGTCTTCAGGCATTGTAGTGGGAAGAAAGATATTAGTGGATGTTTTCTTCACACACTACCAACATCTGTACTCCGACCTGAGATCAGCTTTGTCATCTGAGTCCCAACCTGGGAAGACTTTGCACTCCCGTGGGGCTAAAACATTGATCCTTGACATGGCTGTGCTGATGTCAAAAAATACACATTCACTCA
The DNA here is from genome assembly GCF_949786415.1 of Peromyscus eremicus. NCBI lineage: Eukaryota > Metazoa > Chordata > Mammalia > Rodentia > Cricetidae > Peromyscus > Peromyscus eremicus. The sequence continues at coordinate 60,817,455 of NC_081423.1, read as the reverse complement.
GGACTTCACTCCACCCTACACAAATCTGTTTTTAAATAAATTAGATTGCATTGGAATGTGGTGGTGCTCGACTTCAATATCAGCACTTGGGAGGCAGAGGCAGGCAGAAAGAAAATAAATTGAATTGTACCATACAGAAAGGCTTAATAGATTGAGCCTAGAAAGTTTTTCCTAGGAAATAAGATGCTTTCTTTAAACTTCTGAGATGGCCATACGGGTGTTTCTTTTTGCACACTTCAAATCCTCCGACAAAAATAGACAACATCTGCTGCCTATGCTGGCCAGAAATACAAAAGCTGTTTATGACGCCATAATTAACCTACCCAGAGGCCTTTATTTCCATGAATAGGGAAGGCAAACTAATCAGATAAACCTGGCATAGTAATTTGTCCTAATGGGGAAGCAGGACTCCATTCACCACTCTGTTGAGTCTTACGCAACCACAGTGTTCAAAGGTAGTGTCCCCGAGCTGTACTTCAGAACTGCTTTGCATACCAGCTTCCCAGCTCCAGCCCTCATTGGCTATTTCTTCAGCAGACACTTTATGAGCCAGGTTGGACAGAATCAAAGCTACGATAGTATTCAGACAATAACCAAGAGACCTCAGATTTCATTAGTGTGTGTTTCAGCAGTTCAGAGAGCTTCCACTATAAATATATACATATACATAATACATATATTATGCATATGTGTAATATATAATAAAATATGCATGTGTGTAAATATATATGCCTATTTCTTTCCCCCGTCATAACATGACATAAGAATATCTGAGATTATAGAACATAAAGTTCAAATAGTTTGTTTAAAGCCATAGAAAAATTACATATTACGATCACACTCACTTCTCCCCACTCTCATTACACCATGTAGCTTCCCTAGGGATCGGAGATCTTATGTGAAAAAGTGTAAAACTACATATAGTCATGAGTCTGGAACACTTTTTTTTTCCAACCTTAGCATAGAGAAAAAAATGTTACTATGTGGTTTTTAAAATAAGAAGTCTTTGTGGGACAGGCTTCTAAATCGACTCATTCCTAAATTCACATTGAAATGATCAAAGGACTAAAAATAGAGGGAAAAGCTTCTATATGCCAGAGACTTTGAGGAATTTCTTCTGCTAGTTAGAATGTAGAAGGGTCCAATTAGAAGGAGGGACTGGGTCAGGATTCCACTTCTATTTAAGCATCTTGGGTAGCAGGATGGCTCAGCAGGTGAGTGAGGGTGCTTGCTGCCAAACCCAAGACAATCAGAGTTCAATCCCTGGGACCACAGGGTTGAAGGAAAGATCTGAACTGAACCTGCAAGTTCTCATCTGTATGTGTGTGCGTGTCTCTCTCTCTCTCTCTCTCTCTCTCTCTCACACACACACACACACACACACACACACACACACACGGTTTTTTTTGTTTTGTTTTGTTTTGTTTTTAGTTTTTCGAGACAGGATTTCTCTGTATAACAGTCCTGGCTGTCCTGGAACTCACTTTGTAGACCAGGCTGGCCTCAAATTCACAGAGATCTGCCTGCCTCTGCTCCTGAGTGCTGGGATTAAAGGCATATGCCTCCATGCCCAGCATAAATGTCATTTCTTAAGTTAAAAAATTACAGGTCCCATGATCCTTTGAAAAACTATTTATCTTCTTGATAGAATCAAGCGAACATCCTTTTTCTCAGGATAGAAGGCTGGGTGAGGCCAGGAGGGGAGTGAGGTTCTGCTAGCACCTCATCTACCCTTCGCAATTTCTATTTCAGTATTCACCAAAGCTGACCGAGCACAGATCTCTCTGTTAAGATGAACAAGTGGAGAAAAATCACGGGGCATCAAAAGATGCTATAGTTCACAGGAGTAAGGTTCTTCTGAAAAATCAGAATAAAAATATGGGTGATAGGGAGGGCAGAGGAGAACATATCAATAAAAAATGTAATCATTTTCATTGCTTAATGATGTAACTCCAGGACCCAAAACAGTATCAGGTTTAAAGCAGTTGCTCAGTGATGACTTACTGAAGGAGTGGAGTGGACACCCCAGGAGAGAGCATAAGTATAGCAGCAATACTCAATACCATCCCTAAGACTCATGTCTGCCTGTCAGTGTATAAAAGTAAATCAACAGTCAGAGTCAACCAGGTGACATTTTAAAATATATCACAGATAAAGAAAAAATGCCTTCAAGAACCTAAACAAGGAAAGAGAAAAAAAAAAAGATTTGTTTCTCTCCAAGGAAGGGAAGCCAACTGACCACAGGACTCTTCTGCAACTCTGTGGAAGTCAATAAGTATGTGAGAGGTAGATGAGGCATGAGTTCAAGGCTAGCCTGGGCTACATAAGACACACACACACACACACACACACACACACACACACACACACCCCGCAAAAAAATATTAAACCAATGTGTAAGTATGTAAATAAATAAGAATCCTGGGCCAGCAAGATGGTTCTTCAGGGAAAGGTTCTTGTTGCCAAGCCTGACGACCTGAGCTTGAGTCCTGGAATCTACGTGGGGGAAGGAAAGTACCAATTCCTGAAAGTTGTCCTCTGACCTCCAAACATGCACCATGCTGTGCACACCCAAGTGACACCCACATACACCTGCACAAAATAAATAAATGTAAAAATATCAGAAAGGAGGAGGGAGAGAAAGATGTTTTCCAAGAGGAGTAATCAAACTATTTCTATGGTAATTCCAACTTAATTGAAAACAGAGGCGCATACCCAGATAGCATAATAGTTGAAACTAGGGAGTTTAGAATTAGAGCGACATGTGAACCCTGGATCTACCATTCACCAATATATATATTGCCTTAGGCAAATAAATTATACTCAGTCTCAGTGTACTCAGTTGTTGAGTAAAAATAATGATATCATCTTATACAACTATATTGAGAGAATTACACAAGGTGTGATAGGTAGATAAAGAATAAATTGCCGGGGGGTGGGGTGGGGGGGAGTGGTGGTGGCGCATGCCTTTAATCCCAGCACTCGGGAGGCAGAGCCAGGTGGATCTCTGTGAGTTCGAGGCCAGCCTTGTCTACAGAGCGAGATCCAGGACTACACAGAGAAACCCTATTTCAAAAAAAAAAAAAAAAAAAGAATAAGGTGCCTGCCATACTATATAGATGATAACTGCACATAGGCTAACTGCATGCCCATGATAACTGTTATAAAAAACGTGTGTGCCTACCCCATGAATATAAAAACAAGGCTGAAAGAAACAAAATCAAAGTGTTAGGAATGAGCCCAAGTGGTGATGCAGGCCTGTAATCCCTGCACTTGGGAGGGAGAGGACTGTAATTGGGAGGTGGAGGCTACAAAATGAGACCTTGCTTCAAAAGACAGAGAGAGAATAACAAAAATAAACAACAAAAATTCAAGCTTTTAGGAATGGTTATCTCTGGGTGGTGGAATTTTAAGTAATGTTTTGTTTTCTTTATGCTTTTTAAAATCTCCTTTTTGTTTCCTATATTTTCCATAATTTCTACAACAAACATGCTTGTTTTTGCAATTAGGAAAAGAAGTCATTGCTGGGTTGTAGGTCTGTAATCTCAGGAGGGTGAGGCAGGAGGACAGAGTAGGCTACATAAAGAGAATGTCAAAAAACACAACACTCAATACAATATGTAGGTTTGTAGGAAGACAAGAAAGAATGTAAGTATCCAAAAGCAACAACTCTCACTCTGTGATGCCCAAAGTGCACAAAATTATCTGCAAAAGCGGCACTGTCTTTCGTATAGCTCCAGTCCAGTTTTAGCTAAACAAAACAAATGTCTTTTTCCTTTGAATAGTGAATGCCCTGGAGTTCCTCCAGAATAATATTGAATCATTCACATTGAATAGTGAATGCCTGGAGTTACTCCAGAGTAGTATGAAATCAACTTTACTTCAGTAAGAACTTTAAAACCGAAAACCCTGGCAATTCAGTCAGTCTTAGTACATGTACGTACTCTCAAAATTAGTGTTCAAATTGGGAACTACCAGACGAGATTCACTAAACAATTGCCCCTTGAGGGTGAGGGCCAACATGAAGAGGGGTAGAGGATGCTGAACTCCTACATAAGGAACTGGGGTGCAGCTTGATGGTAGAATGTGTACAAGGCCCTGACTTTAATCCCCCAAGCAAAAAGTAGACAACTGAAATATACCCAACACCAGCCACTGGCGTATTCTGGTCAGTAACATCTGTTCCCACCCCACGCTATTCTTTACTGGAATACTAGTGACCAGCAACATTTCGCTCATTCCTTTACTCTTTCAATCAATATTTAAGACCCTGTTATACATGCAGCAGTGGATTAAGCACTAGGTTTACAGTAGAGAACAAAACAGATGAGGTTTTTGTTTGCATAGGGCTGAGAGTGCAGTGGAGAAGACAAATAGGCATGTAACTGCAGGTGCAGATGAAGGCTGCGAAGAGATGCTGTGAAAGAGAGTGGTGGAGGGTTAGGAGATGAGCAGGTAACAAAATATGACTCTGTTAGTCACGTTCCCTAGAGGGACAGAACTTACATAATGAATATATATATATATATGTATATATATATTCCATAAATAAATAAATATTATATATGGAATATATATTTTATTTTATTTTATTTATTTACTTTTTTGTTTTTGTTTTTTCGAGACAGGGTTTCTATGTGTAGCTTTGCGCCTTTCCTGGAACTCGCTTTGGAGACCAGGCTGGCCTCGAACTCACAGAGATCCGCCTGGCTCTGCCTCCCAGTGCTGGGATTAAAGGCGTGCACCACCACGCCCGGTGGGAATATATATTTTAATACATATGGGACTTATTAGAATGGCTTACAGGCCGTGGTCCAGCTAGTCCAACAATGGCTGTTTACCCAACAAAGATCTAAGAATCCAATAGTTGTTCAGTCCACGAGGCTGGATGTTGCATCTGGTCTTCAGCATCCATTGGAATCCCAAAGAAGTAGGCTCTAATGCCAGTGAAGGGATAGACTTACCATAGAGAGCAAGCAGGCAAAGAGAGAGCCAGCTTCCTTCTTCCATGTCCTTTATTTAGGCTGCAGCCAGAAGAATGTGTTCCAGATTAAAGGTGGACCTTCCTACCTCAAAAAATTCAGATTAAAACTAGGTCTTCCCAAGCCTGGGGGGTGGTTCCTGCTTTTAATCCCAGCACTCTGGAGGCAGAGGCAAGTGGATCTCTGAGTTCCAGGCCAGTCTGGTCTACCAAGAGAGTTTCAGGATAGCAAGAGCTGTTACACAAAGAAACCTTGTCTCAAAAAGAAAAAGAAAGAATGAAAGAAAGAAAAGAAGAAAAAAAAACCCCACAAGTGTACCCAATTACTTGGGTTAATTCCAGGTAGTCAGGATGACAACCAAGAATAAACACCACAATGATTCTCTCTCTCTCTCTCTCTCTCTCTCTCTCTCTCTCTCTCTCTCTCTCTCTCTCTCTAGCTCAGTGGTGTAAACTGGGATCCCAAAAGGTAACAATTAGGTGAAAGATGCCAGGAGTCATGGTGCATGCCTATAACTCCAGCACTTGGGAAATGAAGCAGAGAGATCAGGAGTTCAAGGCCAGTGTGGGCAACATGAGATCCTGTCTTGAAAATAAATAAATAAATAATTAAAATAAATAAATAAATAAAAAATTAGGGAAAGCTGGCTGGAGAGATGGCTCAGAGGTTAAGAGCACCGGCTGCTGTTCCAGAGGCCCTGAGTTCAATTCCCAGCAACCACATGGTGGCTCACAACCATATAGGATGAGATCTGGTGCCCTCCTCTGGCGTGTAGTCATACATGCCGGAACACTGCATACATAATAAATAAATAAATTTTAAAAAATTAGGGAAAGGAATTGAGGATGTTAGCTTAGTGATAGAACATTTGTCTAGCATGTGCAAGACCCTGGGTTTGATCTCCAGTAACAAAATGGGGAAAAGACACACACACACACACACACACACACACACACACGCACATGCACACGCACATGCACACGCACATGCAGAGGATTTCCTTTTTAAACCCTTTGTAAAACTTCATTCTATTTCGCCGGGCGGTGGTGGCGCACGCCTTTAATCCCAGCACTCGGGAGGCAGAGCCAGGCGGATCTCTGTGAGTTCAAGGCCAGCCTGGTCTCCAAAGCGAGTTCCAGGAAAGGCGCAAAGCTACACAGAGAAACCCTGTCTCGAAAAATCACACACACAAAAAAAAAAAAAAAAAAAAAAAACTTCATTCTATTTCATCTGCAAAATACTTACCCTTTTAATGATGTTGTATAAATATGTATGTAATGTGATAGTTAACAAGACACGGTGTATTTACTACTAAAATGTGTGTCCTGAGGAAGAGTAGGAACTCCACAGCATCAGGAAAGTGAAGAGAATAGAACCACTCATTTGTGATTGCCTTTCGGTTCCAGAAGGCTAATTATGATCATGAGCTAGGTCATCTATTTTTGTGAAAGTAAACTGTTATTTGCAAATGGTCTATTTGAAGCCTTCTCAAGGGAAATCCAATAGCACAGACAGAGAATTTTGTTGTGACATCTCTAGATCTTCATGGCTTTGCTCAAATGGACTCTTGCATTGAACTACATGGGACCTAGATAAGTAGAGTCAAAGACTACCCAGAGTGAGGCTCACCATCTTCCCCACTCTGTAGCTGTAATCCCCACAGTGCTAGACACACAGCTGAACAGGTGCATGTAGCAGTGAGGGAGTGCAAAGGGCCTGCAGGGACTGATCTTACAGTTGCAAGTACATTGACCCATTAAGGGAATTTGCAAATACAGATGGTGAGTGATGAGCATCAACTCCAGGCAGGAGATAGGGTGGGTACTGGGGTGGCAGATGTAGCAGCAAATGAGATTATTAGGGACAAGCTCCACCCCCCTTGTCTATTTCTATTCTGTCACGTTCAGTATGTTGGCATTGGCCCTCTGACCCGTCTCCTGCAAAACAGGCAGCGTAGTCTAGGTATATCACAAGTAGACACCATCACATCTAACAGAAGAGGAGCCAGTTTGTCTGTGAGTATCATATTATATAGCAGGGACAACCTTTCTCCAAATTCCACCTCACCCCAGCAAACCTGCCTTCAGTGTCAGGAGCCAGAATCACAGCTCATGCGCATTCCTAAACCATGACTAGCTTAGAGAAACAAAAATTCATTTCCGGAAGATAGGAAACACCTCGAGGTAGCCACATCTCAATAAAACTGGGATTGTGTTAGCAAGAAAGAATGGGGGGAGGGGAAAGAGTTGAGTTAGCAACCGAGAGAGTTTCTACCATGCTGATAATTAGTGATTGTTTGATATTCGTCATGCCCACAGGCCAGGATCAGAAAATACACTGCCCAGGCCTTAGTACTTATATACATAATAGACATTGATTACTAACAATGTCATAATCCATCAGCCATTCTTCACCATTTATTTACTTTCTTTGCAAGAATGTTACAAATAATGTCTCTGAACCGTGTGCATGAGATTGACAACACTGTGCTCCACTACCCAAAAGTAGGTTAGAGTGTAATAATGCCTCCAAACCGGTATCCTACATAACCACAATACCAGCTCTCACAATCAGGAAACCAACCCTGGCAGGTCACTACCACCTGCCACTGTCTAGTCACGTGTGACCCAATAAAGTCTGCAAGTATAGGAGTCAACCCGAGATCACTTGTTGCATTTACTTGTGCCTTAGCTTTTATTTATGTATTTTTAGGTTTATGCATTTATGTGAATAAGTGTTTTGCATGAATGTATGTGTGTGCCTGATGCATGGGGAGGTCAGAAGAGGGCATTGGGTCCCTTGGAACTGTAGTTACTGATGGTTGTGCCAGCAACTGAACCTGGGTCCTCTGAAAGAGCAGTAAGTGGGTTTTTTTTTTCTTTCTCGTTTGGTTTTCAAGACAGAGTTTCACTATGTAGCCCTGACTGTCCTAGAACTCATTCTGTAGACCAGGCTGGCCTCGAACTCACAGAGAAATCTGCCTGCCTCTGGAATTAAAGGCATACACCACCACTGCCTGACTTGCAGTGGTTTTTTTTTAATTAATTAATTCTTTTTAAAATTTTTATGTGCGTTGGTGTTTTGCCTACATGTATGTCTATGTGAGGGTATCAGATCCCCTGGAACTGGAGTTACAGACAGTTGTGAGCTGCCATGAGATGCCGGGAATTGAACCCAGGTCTTCTGGAAAACCATCCAGTGTTCTTAACCGCTAAGCCATCTCTCCAGCACTACAGTAAGTGTTCTTAACTGCTGTTCCAGCCCCTTAGTTGTGACTTTAGATCTAGAACAGTAAGTACTTCCTTAATCTTTGACTTCTGATTTCACTTATATATTGGAACAGGGTCTCCCTACGCAACCCAGCCTGGCCTCAAACGTACCTTGGATTCCCAAGCACTGGGACTGTAGGTGCACACCTCCACTCCAGGCTTTTCCTGATGCTTTTGAAGGGTATTTTAGAACATTGCCTAGCTTAAGGTTGTCTGGGGATTCTTCACGACTGGTCAGCTAATGCACTTCTGGAGAATTACCACGCGTTTTTCTTACTGCATCTCATCAGACAATGCACGATTTCAGTTTGTGCCATTAGCTGGTGATGCTAACTTTGCTTGTCTGATTAAATGACATCTGCCAGATTTCTCCACGTTGAAACTAGCCCTCTTTCATTTCATAATTATTAAGCATTTTGTGGGAAGATATTTTGAGACCATGTAAACATCCTGTTCTTTATCCAGTTTTCACCTACTGGTCTTAGCAATGTTTCTTGGCTGATTGAGCTACTGCTATAATGGTTTCCAAATGGTGATTTTCCTAATCTCAGAACTCTATCTGCATTTATTCATTCATATTTTTAAAATATTTTTATTGATTCATTGGAAATTTCACATCAATGCACCCCAATCACACTCATTTTCTAGTCCTTCCATGTCCTCCCCCAAATCCCTTGACCTCCTCCCCCCAAAAATAAAAATGTAAGTTAAAAAAGAAAAGAAAGCAGGGCAGTGGTGGAGCACACGTTTAATTCCAGCACTCTGGAGGCAGAGGCTGGTGGATCTCTGTGAGTTCGAGGTCAGCCACAGCTACACAGAGAAACCCTGTCTCGAAAAACCAATAGAAAAAAAACAAGAAAAAGAAAAGAAAGAAAGAGAGAAAAGCAAAACAAACAAACAAACAAAAAACAAAACAAAAAAAACCCCCAAAAACCAAGTCCAATTTGTGTGTGTCTATATCCTAACTATGTACTAGAGCATGGTCAAACTCTCAGTGGGCTGCCTCTTAAGTAGAACTGGGTTGTCGCTTCCCTCACCCCCATCGGAAGCCATCAACATGGAGAGATAACTTCAGCACCCTTATCTCCTTTTATGGGGGCTGGAGAGATGGCTCAGCCGTTAAGAGCAATAGCTGCTCTTCCAGAGGTCCTGAGTTCAATTCCCAGCACCCACATGGCGGCTCACAACCATTTATAGTGGGATCTGATGCCCTCTTCTGGCATAAAGTTGTTCATGCAGACAGAGCACTCATATACATAAAATAAATAAATCTTAAAAAAAAAAAAAAAAGAGGCCAGGTGGTGGTGGCGCACGCCTTTAATCCCAGCACTTGGGAGGCAGAGCCAGGCAGATCTCTGTGAGTTCGAGGCCAGCCTGGGCTACCAAGTGAGTTCCAGGTAAGGCGCAAAGCTACACAGAGAAACCCTGTCTCGAAAAACCAAAAAAAAAAAAAAAAAAGAGGCCGGGCAGTGGCCCATGCCTTTAATCTCAGCACTCCGAAGGCAGAAGCAGGAGGATCTCTGTGAGTTCAAGGCCAGCCTGGTCTACAGAATGAGTTCTAGGACAGCCAGGACTATTACACAGAGAAACTCCCGTCTTGAAAAACAAAAACAAACAAACAAACAAAAAGCGTTCTCTTTGATGGCTTCCTGTTTAGGCTGTTACTTTTTGGCGAGGAGGGGATGAGGGGGAAGGGTTGCCACAGAAGCCTTCCATGTCTCTCTTTCTCAGCTGTGTATCTGCAGTCATCGATATCACTTAAAAAGTAGCTTCTTGCTCTTCACAGTCAGCGGGAGCACAGATCATGGACTTCCACATGTTTTCTGGTGACAGCACAAATCAGGGACACAGACGACCCTGTTTGCAATAGGACCACTGACCCAGACAAGGCTCTCAGAGGCAGCCCAGACCACAGACACCAACCTGGTGGCAGTGCAGGCCACATTCGTCAGTACGGCCCAGGAAGCAGCATGGCCCTTGGACACCAACATGGCTTCAGACTGCAGCCCAGACCACAGACATTCCCATGGCCTTTGGTGGTAACACAGGCCACGGACCTCAACACAGACCCTGTCTTGCTGGGGAATGTCTTTCTGTATGCTGCGAATATGTGTTGTTCCCATTGGTTAATAAATGGACTGCTTTGGCCTATGGCGAGGCAGCTCATAGGCAGGCGGGGAAATCCAGGACAGAGACAGGAAAAGGAGAGGCACAGGCAGAGAGGAGACACCAGATGCCAGGAGAAGTGGAAGTACTGATAAGCCACGGCCACGTGGCAACTTATAGATTGATAGAAATGGGTTAAGGTATAGGAGCTAGCTAGTGAGAAGCCTGAGCCATTAGGCCATACAGTTTGTAAGTAAGATAAGCCTCTGTGTGTTGACTTGTCTGAGCAGCTGCGGGCCTGGAGGGACACAGGAAAACTAACTAACTACATTGACTGCAGTACTGACTGCAGTAGGACCACAGACCCAGACACGGCCTTCAGCAGCAGCACGGATATGGATATCACCATGGGCTCAGATGGCAACACAGACCACTCACATCAGCCTGGTGCTCACTGCCATGGTGTCCTCCGGTCTCCAGTTCTGCCTCTCTCCACAGCCCACTCACCATCCACTTCTCTCTCCTTTTCATCACCACACGCTTGCTCGCTGACGCTGTGAGGTGGTGACCAGCCCTGTAGTCATTCCTATTTTACTGTAAAGAAATCCTTTTCTAGAGGCAGAGATGTAGCTCGGTGGAGGAGTCCTTGCTTAGCCTGGGTGAAGCCGTCATTTACCCTCTAGCATTAAAAAAAAAAGTCTGGGGCTGGAGAGATGGCTTGGGGGGTAAAGAGCACACACTCACATGAGAGTTCACAAACCATCTATAACTCTAGTTCCGGGTAATCTGACGCCCTCTAGCCTCCACAGGCATGCTTTTGGTACATGCACATACATGCAGACAAAACCATCTAGGCCACATACTCACATTCTCCTCTGAAACCGCTTGAACCAGGCCCCACAGTTCAAATCACCCTCAGCACCACCGTCTCAGTTCCTACTGGGATGGCTCAGGAAGCCCCACTTAAAGTGTTTAACTACTTCTTTTTTCTTTTCTTTCTTTTTTCATTTTTTTTTGTTTTTGTTTTTTGTTTTGTTTTGTTTTGGATTTTGAGACAGGGTTTCTCTGAGTAGCACTGGCTGTCCTGGAACTCACTCTGTAGCCTGGGCTGGCCTCGAACTCCGAGATCTGCCTGCCTCTGCCTCCTGGCTGTTGGGATTAAAGTCTTGGCACAACTGCTTTTCTAATCCAAAACCTACATTCCTCCAAACAAAAGAACGGTCAGGCCTATCACGGCAATCCCCCAGTCCACAGTACCAACTCCTGTCTTAGGGTTTTATTGCTATGGCACCATGACCATGGCGACTCTTATAAGGGAAAGCATTTCACTGGGGCTGGCTTACAGTTCAAAGGTTTAGTCCATTATTGTCATGGCAGGAGGCATGGCGACATGCAGGCAGACATAGGAGCTGAGAGTTCTACATCTGGATCCACAGGCAGCAGGAAGAGAGTCAGACATTGGGCCTGACTTGAGTATCTGAGACCTCAAAGCCCACCCCCAGTAACCACTTCCTCCAACAAGGCTGTACCTCCTAATAGTGCCACACCCTATAGGCCTATGGGGGCCATTTTCATTTAAACTACATACAATTGTAAAAAAATTTTTTTGACTTCCCAGTTTCTTTTCTTTATTGTTGTTTTGTTTTGTTTTTCAAGACAGGGTTTCTCTGTGTAATAGCTCTGGCTGTCCTGGGACTTGATTTGTGGACAAGGCTGGCCTTAAATTCACAGAGATCCACCTCCCTCTGCATCCCGGAGTGCTGGAATAAAGTCATGTGCCACCACCAATCTTCAACTTCCCATTTCTTATTAATCAATTTATTTTTACAGACTCATGGATTTCTACATTATTGTAGCTGGAGTTTTCCTGTGTCCCACCTGGTCCACAGCTGCTCAGACCCAAGTAAACACACAGAGGCTTATATTAATTAAAACTGCTCAGCCATTAGTTCAGGCTAACTACTGACTAGCTCTTACACTTAAACTCAGCCCATTTCTGTTACTCTATATGTTGCCATGTGTTTCATGGCTTTACCTGTGTGCCATTACATGCTCCTCCCTGGACAGTGGGGCTGGTGTCTCTTGACTCAGCCTTCCTCTTCCCAGAATTCTCCTTGTCTGCTTATCCTGCCTATACTTCCTGCCTGGCTACTGACCAATCAGCATTTTATTAAACCAGTATACGAAAGCATTATTCCGCAGCATTTCTCCTTTTTTGTTTAAACAAAAGGAAAGTTTTAACTTTAATCTAGTAAAATTACATATATCAAGCAAGAATTATAGTTACAATATCTAGTTTATTTGTATTTTGTAAAATTAAAGAAAATATTCTATCCTATATTTGTGAGTCTAAAGTTTCATATCTAATTTCTCTTTTATCATAACCAAGGAAAATTATAACTGTCTAGTCTTCAACTACATCAAAGACCTCAGAAGGATATAATATTATCTAAGTAAACAGGAAGAACATTGTAAGCAACTTCCAAAAATCTAGAATGACAGAGACAGCTGACTACCTGGATAGTTACCCAAAGTTCCTCTGCAACGTTGGGGCATCCATCTTCAGCCTATAGGCCTAAAGTCTTTCAGTCGCTTCTCTTTGTGTCCTGTAGAATATCTGGCAGTCTCCTCTGAGAAACAGGAACCTGCAGGACCATCTTGCCTTGCAAAGTTCAGTGGTTACCTTCCTCTGGGTCCTGCATGTCTAGTTGATACAACATTTTGTCAAGCAGTCCAGGAGAGAACAGTTTCTTACCCAAATGGCTATTTTTGCCAAGAAGAAGATAAACTCCATATGGAGTGACTTCCATGTCCATGCTCCTCTTTGAAGTAATTGGTGCTGCCAGGAGCAGACGTGTTCATTGTCCAGAAAGTCTAAGTTTTTAAATCATCTTAGGGCTGGAGAGATGGCTCAGCGGTTAAGAGCACTGACTGTTCTTCCAGAGGTCCCGAGTTCAATCCCAGCAACCACATGGTGGCTCATAACCATCTGTAATGAGATCTGGTGCCCTCTTCTGGCCTGCAAGTATATATGCAGACAGAATACTATATACATAATAAATAAATAAATCTTTAAAAAAAAAAAAAAGGCTGGAGAGATGGCTCAGAGGTTAAGAGCACTGGCTGTTCTTCCAGAGGTCCTGAGTTCAATTCCCAGCAACCACATGAGATCTGGTGCCCTCTTCTGGCCTACAGGCCAAATACTCACTGTATACATAATAAATAAATAAATAAATCTAAAATGAATAAATAAATAAATCATCTTAAATGCCATATTCTGTAGGTCTTTGAAGTGTTTGAAGATTACCTACCTAATTGAAATATATCTGTGTATACCTAGAAAACTTAACTAACATGACTGTAAGTTTGATTATCATAGATGACTAATTATTAATCTGTATTTCTTATTCATTATTATAGTTTTATTATCTTGTGTATGTGTGTGTGAGAGTGAAGGCACAAGCATGCCATGGCACACTTTAGAGGTCAGAGGATAACCTTGGATGGTGGTCCTTCCACCTTGTTTGAAACAGTGTTTCTTGTACAAAGCTGTGTGCCCCAGATCTCCTGGCTTGTAAGCTTCCAGGGATCTTCCTGTCTCTGCCTCCTATGTCACCTTAGGAGCGCAGGGATTATAGACATGTCCTACCATGTCCAGCTTCTACTTGGTGTGATGGTTAATATTAATTATCCACTTGACAGGGCCTATAAGACCCTAGGAGACAAGTGCTTGGACATGCTGCATAAGGGATTATTCTTCAGATTAAACTGGCCTCTGATTCTGCCTATGAGGGATTGTCTTGACTGGGTTAATTGAGGTAAGAAGACCCATCCTTAAAGTGAGCAGCACCATTCCAAGGACTTGGGTCCTAGGCTGCATAGAAAGGGAGAAACTAGCTGAGCTCTCTGCTCCCTGACGTCATGCTTCCTGCCAGGACATCCCCCTGTGATGGAGCATACTCTGAAATAGTGAGCAAAAATGAACCCTTTCCCCCCTTAAGCTGTTTTTAAATGTTTGTGTCCGTGTGAGTGTTTGTCCTGTGTGTCAGGTGTCCAAAGAAGCCAAGCAGGGCATTAGATCCTCTAGTGCTGGAGTTACAGGTGATTGTGAGTAGTTTAACATGGGTGCTGGGGCGGTGGTGGCGCACACCTTTAATCCCAGCACTCGGGAGGCAGAGCCAGGCGGATCTCTGTGAGTTCGAGGCCAGCTTGGTCTACACAGTGAGTTCCAGGAAAGGTGCAAAGCTAAACAGAGAATACTGTCTCAAAAAACCAAAAAAAAAAAAAAAAAAAAAAAGGGTGCTGGAAAACAAACAGATCCTCTACAAGAGCAGTGTACACTTTTAACTACTGAGCCATCTCTCAGGCCCTATAATTATTTATAAGCATTGCCCCAGATTTGGCTTTGTATCTGTGGCCTTTTAATATATATATTCCTATCCTTTCTTTCTTTTTTAATTTATTTTCTTTTATTATTTTTGTTTTGTTTTGTTTTTTGTTTTTCAAGATGGAGTTTCTCTGTGTAGTTTTGGTGCCTGTAGACCAGGCTGGTCTCAAACTCACAGAGATCCACCCGGCTCTTTTCTTTTTCTTTCTTTTTTCTTTGTCTTTTCTTTTTTTCTTTCTTTCTTTTTTTTTTTTTTTTTTTTGAGACAAGTTTTCTCTGTGTAGCCCTGGCTATCCTGAAACTCACTCTGTAGACCAGGCTGGCCTTGAACTCACAGAGATCCATCTGCCTCTGCTTCCTGACTGCTGGGATTAAAGGGATGTATCACCACCATCCCCCCAAAATTACTTTTAATTGTTATTATTTTACTTTATGTGTCTGAATGTCTTGCCTGTATGTATGTCTGTGAACCACATGCATGCTTCGTGCCTGAGGAAGCCAGATCAGGGCATCAGATCCCCTGGAACTAGACTTACAGATGGTTGTAATCCACCTTGTGGTCTGGGAATCAAACCCAGGTTCTCTGGAAGAACAACAGGTGCTCTTAACTACTGAGCCATCTCTCCAGCTCCTAACTTCTTATCAGATACATGATTTGAAGATGTTTTCTCCCACTTTGTGGGCTACCTTTGTATTCTATTGATTTTGTCCTTTGATGCATACAAGTTTTAAGTTTTGGTGTAGTCTAGTACATTCTAGTTTTTGTTGTTGTTGTTCCCTGTAAACTTTGGTTTGGGTGGGTGGTTATTATTGTTTGTTTGCAATGCTGGGGATTAAACCCAAAGCTTACAAATACCAGACAAACACTACCACTGAACTGTGTGGCATGTTTCAGCAACTTGGGAGGTTGAGACAGGAAAATTACTTGAGCTCAGGAGTACAAGACCAGCCATGGCGCCGGGCGGTGGTGGCGCACGCCTTTAATCCCAGCACTTGGGAGGCAGAGCCAGGTGGATCTCTGTGAGTTCGAGGCCAGCCTGGACTACCAAGTGAGTTCCAGGAAAGGCGCAAAGCTACACAGAGAAACCCTGTCTCGAAAAACCAAAAAAAAAAAAAAAAAAAAAAAAAAGACCAGCCATGGCAACTTAGCAAGATCCCACCTCAAAGAAACAGAAAAGTTGGGCATGGTGGTACATGTGATTTCAGCACTTGGGAGGCAGAGGAAGTTCAAGGCCAGCCTGGTCTATATAATGATGTCGTGAGTTCTTGTCAAGGCTAGACAGAGGAGGGGAGAGAGAAGAGAGAGAGAAGGAAGAGAAGGAGGAGAAACAGTGATGTCAGCAGCATCAGCTACCTGGTTACGTACAGACTAATGTCTGAGCCAGTTACCTGTAAGGACTACAGTAAAATTCAGTAAGAGTTGCCAACATTTAAAAGTAGCTTTCAAGAAGAGTAACAAATTGTTTTCCTTTACTTTTATTATTGCAAAATGTCAGTATTTCAGTTCTGGTATCAGACAGACCACGATCCAGATGCCAGCCTGTGGCTGCTGTCCATGAAACCTTGAACAAGCCTTTTAACTCCTCTAAACTTCCATTTCTATATTTGAAGCACTAAAGCTCATGAGCTATGGGATACAAAAGCCTTGCCTTAATCCTGCTTCTGCTGCTGTAGACTTGAGCAACCGATTCATTTCCCTCAACCCCCAAGGAGAACAGAGACTCTTGTCGTGAGAAATGCCTGTCAAGTTCTCAGCACAGTGCCCTGGCACATGTCATGTGTTCAGTTAGTTAACCCTGTGTCCAATTGTTTTAGTTTTGGCTGTGAGAGCTTAGACGGGAATACAGAGTCTGAGCAGCATCTGGCATAAAGTACTGTACGACCCGTGCTGCCTCTTAGGGCTCTTGGGAAGAATAAGAGGGACCGGAGAATCTGATACTCATAGTCACTAGCTCTCTCCCAATAAGGCCGAGTCTCCCCCTGAGTTTCAGAGTTTTGTTTGTTTGTTTAGTGTTGTGGAAGAATTGTTCATATGGCCATTCCACTGTGCCAATAAAGCTACCTTGAATCAAAGGATGGAGTCAGCGATTGGCTGACCAGGATTAACCATAGAGTTGTTGGAAGACTGAGGAGGTCTGATGGAGAGGGACAGGAAGAGAGAAGAGGGAATATCCAGGGGGATTTCTGGGTATGGTGGATCAGGAAAAACATGGAGAGAGGGTTAGCTGATTGACTCTCTGCTGTTCCTTGGATTTATCAGGTCTTTATCTCAATTTCTGACTCCTGAGTTTTTATTATACCATAACAATTTAGATAAACATTATATCTGGTGTCCAATTTGGGGCCTTAGTTCATGCCCCAGGACCCATGCTGGCCCCACCACAAGCTGGCTCTGTCACCCTATGCTCTAACAGGCTGTGCCTCGCCAGCCCCACTGCTACATGGGCAGGTGTCTTCAGCCCTGCCACCAGCCTTGTGGTGTACTGACAGCCGGTGGAGTACACTCCCAGTCAGCCACTCAACTGCCACCAGTGACAGGTGGCTGCATTCCAGCTGCATGGATTTCTGCTAACGGTTTCCTTACATTAGCTCTTCAGACAGCTCACTCCCCGCCCCCCACCACCCTCACAGCGTGTGAGCATCCACAGTGGCCCCCAGCCCAAGCGTTCAAATAGAATGGCTTGGGGTACACCACCACACTAGCCCTCTGTGCCACAATCGAACATTGTCACTACAGCTGATTACCCACCCCTACCCACCCCCACTCACAGCTCCACCCCACACTGTCAGTATCATCAGATCTGGTAAGACACTTGGGAATTTTTAAACAGAGAATTAGGTTTTGGTGGTTTTTGTTTTTGGTTTTTGTTTTTTGTTTTGTTTTGTTTTGTTTTGTTTTTTGTTTTTTGGTTTTTCGAGACAGGGTTTTTCTGTGTAGCTTTGGAGCCTGTCCTGGAATGGTTTTTGTTTTTTAAAGGGAGGGGGAATCTTTCCCATGTTAAGACTCATAAATATCACAATGCAGGGAGGTAGGACCCTGTTTAGTGCTACTATGGATGGCTTGCACATGGAAAAAAAAGGGGGTGATAAACCACTTAGCTGGGATTGACATAATACTGATTTTAATTACTATCAGTTTGGTAATTCATATTTTATCCTTAAAAATGGTTTGATAGCCGGGCGGTGGTGGCACACGCCTTTAATCCCAGCACTCGGGAGGCAGAGCCAGGTGGATCTCTGTGAGTTCGAGGCCAGCCTGGGCTACCAAGTGAGTTCCAGGAAAGGCGCAAAGCTACACAGAGAAACCCTGTCTCGAAAAAAAAAAAAAAGAAAAAAAATGGTTTGATAACCGTGCCAAACATGAAAATTTGACTGACAAGATACGAACCTTATAAAGACATACTATTGATAGGATACAAGCCTTAGAAAGACTCACTAATGGAAATAAAAAAAGTTTGACTGATAAGATACAAGCCTTAGACAGACTTACTATTAAGTTTTAGAAAGACCTACTAATGAAAATAAAAATACTCGGGCTGGAGAGATGGCTCAGAGGTTAAGAGCACTATTTGTTCTTCCCGAGATTCTAAGTTCAATTCCCAGCAACCACATGGTGGCTCACAACCATCTATAATGAGATCTGGTGCCCTCTTCTGGCCTGCAGGCATACATGTAGGCAGAACACTGTATACATAATAAATAAATAGATTTAAAAAAAAAAAAAAAAAAGAAAAGAAAAATACTCAGACATAGACAGGAACTTAGAGCAGAACGTACTACCTCATTGCATTATGAAACTGAAGAGGAGCAGCGTAAGGTTGTTAGAAAACCAACCTTAATCTATCCAGTTACCATACAAGAATGACCGCTAGATGATAGGCACCCCCAAGGCTATGCAGAAGCTACTTAGGACCCTGTAGAAATATTAGATTTGAGAGATTTAAGGAAGCAGTTGTTTTATATGGTGTACATTCACCCTTTGTGAAGCCGATGTTAAGTTCATGGGCAACTAGGAACAGATTATTCCACAAGACTGGAAAGATGCAGGTACAGCAATACTGGAAGCTGGTCCTCAGTTACAACAGAGAACATGGTGGAGAGAGGAAACTAGGCTCACAGGACAATGAAACAGGGCTAGAAGTATTGAGATTTCCCAAGATCAGATTCTCAGCCAGGGCCAATACGCTGATTTGCAAAGGCAGTCTGCATTTGATGATCATACCTTGGTTCTATGCTGTATATCAGTTTTGGATGCTTGGGACAGGGTTGAAGAATCAAGAGAGAGGACTGAGTCATTTACTAAAATTATACAAGGCCCCAAAGAATCCTTCACTGATTTTTTTTTTTTTACAAAGATTGACTTCAGCTCTAACTGAATGATATCAGATCCAGAAGTTAGACAGATATTAATTGAATCTTTTGCTTTTGAAAATGCTAATTTAGAATGCAAAACGTTGATTAGGCTTTTAAAGGCAAGCTCAGCACCCATAGATGAATGGATCTGAAATACAGCTGATATTAAACCTCACACTTTTTTTTTTTTTTTGAGACAGGGTTTCTCTGTGTAGCTTTGGTGCCTGTCCTGGATCTTGCCTCTGTAGACCAGGCTGGCCTCGAACTCACAGAGATCAGCCTGGCTCTGCCTCCTGAGTGCTGGGATCAAAGGCGTGTGCCACTGCCACCCAGCTTGATGCTGCTTTGATAGAAGTAATTTCTAAATTTTTTAAGAAAAATCAAAATGTCAGATTTGTTTTGTTTTGTTTTGTTTTGTTTTTCAAGACAGAGTTTCTCTGTACAACAGCCCTAACTGTCTTGGAACTCACTCTGTAGACCAGGCTGGCCTCGAACTCACACAGATCCACCTGCCTCTGCCTCCTGAGTGCTGGGATTAAAGGTGTGTACCACCACCACCAGGCAAAATGTCAGATGTTTGAATTGTGGTATACAAGGTCATTTGAAAAGGGATTGTAGGCAAGGCATTCCTAGAAATGATGTTTTTTTTTCTAGAGATAATCCAAATAGAAGGCCCCAGCCTTCTGGAGTATGCAGAATATGTAGCAAAGGTCGCCAGCATTGGACTAATGAGTGTAGATCAACAAGGGACAGGCAGGGTAACCCTTTGCCCTTTGCTATTGGGAAATGCCCTGAGGAGCCTCCAACAGGCCCCAATATCAAATTTGGCTCAATCATTCCCCGTCAGCATCAAAGAAACTCATCCACAGAGCAATTAAAAGACTTAATACCTGTTACTGAAAACCACACTGCTCTGGATGTGACCAAAGACAGAACACCGTCTACAGATAAAACAAATGTTCAGGAGAAACCAGAAAACAAGTATTTTGGCAAACCGATATAAATGATCAGAGACCAAAGCTAAAAATACATATAACTGGCATTGAAATTGAGAGGGCTTGGTAGACACAGGTGCAAATGTAACAATAATTTCACCAAACACTTGGCATCCACGTTGTCCTCTTCAGGAGGTAAATGTTCAGCTTCTTGGGATTGGAACTTTATCTCAGGCAAAACAAAATGCAAGATAGGTTGAGTGTATGGGGCCAGAAGGACAGATAGGAAAATTAAAGCCATATGTGGCTAACATAGCAATGAGTTTACGGGGACATGATTTATTACAGCAATGGAAAATACAGATTAACTTTCCTCCAATCTCAGAAACTAGCCATAAAGTAGAGAATTCTTCTGAAGGAAATATTAGAAGTTATTCACAAGAGCGGTCACAGACTGTTAAGGTTGTACAAAAGCAGGGCACAACATCTGGTGATCTTTCAAAGGTACCCACAGACCTACCTTTGAAACAGCTAACTGACAAAGTTGCCTGGGTGGAACAATGGCCTTTGGCATCAGAAAAATTACAGACACTAGAACAGCTGGTACAGGAGCAGCTAGATACTCAACATATTGAAGAACCAACAAGTCCTTGGAATTCTCCTCTATTTGTCATTAAAAATAAATCTGGGGGACTGGAGAGATGGCTCAGTGGTTAAGAGCACTGACTGCTCTTCCAGAGGACCCTGGTTCAATTCCCAGCACCCACATGGCAGCTCACAACTGTCTGTAACTCCAGTTCCTGAGACCCAACACCCACGGCAATACACCAATGTACATGAAATTAAAAAATAAATAAATAAATAAATTTAGAAGAAAGAAAGAAAAAAAGAAAGAAAGAAATCTAGAGCCAGGCGGTGGTGGCGCATGCCTTTAATCCCAGCACTTAGGAGGCAGAGCCAGGCAGATCTCTGTGAGTTCAAGGTCAACCTGGTCTGCATAGTGAGATCCAGGACAGGCACCAAAACTACACAGAGAAACCCTGTCTCAAAAAAACCAAAAAAGGGGCTGGAGAGATGGCTCAGCGGTTAAGAGCACTGGCTGTTCTTCCAGAGGTTCTGAGTTCAATTCCCAGCAACCACATGGTGGCTCACAACCATCTGTAATGAGATCTGGTGCCCTCTTCTGGCCTGAAGGGACACATGCAGGCAAAACACTGTATATGTAATAAATAAATAAATCTTTAAAAAAAAAAAAAAAAAAAAAAAAAAAAAAAAAAAAAAAAAAAAAAAAGAAAAGAAAAGAAAAAGAAATCTGGAAAGTGGAGAATGTTAACAGATTTAAGAGCCATAAATAAGGTGATTTGGCCAATAGGCTATTTACAGCCTGGAATTCCCTTACCTTCTTTATTACCTAAAGGATGGTCTATTATAATGATTGATTTAAAAGAATGCTTTTTACTATACCTTTACAAGAACAAGATAGAGAAAAATTTGCCTTCACAGTGCCTACTTATAATAATTCTCAGCCTGTTAAAAGATGTCAGTGGAAAAGCATTCCACAAAGGATGTTAAACAGCCCCACCTTATGTCAATATGTTGTACAACAGCCATTAGAACTAATTTATAAACAGTTTCCTCAGTCAATAATTTACCATTGAATGGATGGTATCTTATTGACTGATTCAGACACAGATACTTTAGAAAAAATGTTGGATGAAGTAAAAAGAATTTTGCCAGCTGGGTGGTGGTGACACACACTTTTTTTTTTTTTTTTTTTTGGTTTTTTCGAGACAGGGTTTCTCTGTGTAGCTTTGCGCCTTTTTCCTGGAACTCACTTGGTAGCCCAGGCTGGCCTCAAACTCACAGAGATCCGCCTGGCTCTGCCTTTGAGTGCTGGGATTAAAGGCATGCGCCATCACCACCCGGCGACACACACTTTTAATCCCAGCACTTGGGAGGCAGAGGCAGGCAGATCTCTGTGAGTTCAGGATCAGCCTGGTCTACAGAGTGAGTTCCAGGATAGCCAAGGCTACACAGAGAAACCCTGTCTTGAAAAGAGAGAGAATTTTGCCTTACTGGGGATTACAAATTGCTCCTGAAAAAAAAAATACAAGGAGGAAATCCTATTAATTATTTAGGATACAAGATAAGTTTACAGAAAATTCAACCACAAAAAGTACAAATCAAGAGAGATCAATTATGAACTCTTAATGATTTTCAAAAATTGCTGGGAGATATTAATTGGCTATGGCTCATAGTTTAATTAACAACTCAAGAACTAAGTAATTTATTTAAATATTACAAGGTGATAAGGACTTATATAGTTCAAGAAAATTATCAGTTGAGGCTGAGATAGAATTGGCTCTGGTAGAAAAGATATTACAAGATGCACATATGGATCATCTGGATCCTTCTACACATTCTCCCACAGGAATTCCTATGTAGAGAGAAGATAATATCTTAGGATGGATATTTTTACCACACAAACAGAGTAAAAAGTTAGAGACCTATGTAGAAAAGGTTTCTGAATTAATTCTGAAAGGAAAATTGAGACTTTATCAATTAGCAGGAATAGACCCAGCAGAAATTGTGGTATCTTTTACTAATTTTCTGCCTCATTATGGGCAGAAAATGAACATTGGCGAAGAGCTTGCAGTAATTTTTTGGGAGAGATTAGCAACGAATATCCCAGAAACAAGAGACTTCAGTTTATAAAGAGAACCAATTGGGTCCTTCCTCATATTGTACAGGGAACACCAATTTCTGGCGTCCCTACATTCTATACTGATGCAAATAAATCAGAAAGGTAGGTTATAAGTCAGGAAAAATAAGCAAAGTGGCTCAAAGCCCTCATGATTCAGTTAAAAAATCAGACTTAGATGCTATTTTCATGCTATTCTTCTTCTTCTGACTTTCCAAAACTTCTTAATATAGTTACTGACTCTCAACATGCAAAAAAAGTTGTTTTACATATTGAAACTACTGAACTTATTCCATATGATTCAGAATTAACTTTGTTGTTTATTCAATTCCAAGAAATAATCTGAAATAGAAATCATCCTTGTATATAGCACATATCAGATCTCATACAGGTCTACCAGGCCCTCTAGCACAAGGTAATGATGAAATTGATCAGCTATTGGTAGGAAATGTGCTAAAAGCCTCAGAATTTCATAAGAAACACCATGTTAACAGCAAAGGTTTGAAGAAAGATTTTTCTATCACTTGGAAATAAGCCAAAGAAATCATAAGGCAATGTCCTACTTGTTCTTTGTATAACCAGACTCCACTATCTGGAGGAAGTAACCTGAAAGGTCCTCAAAGAAATGAAATTTGGCAAATGGATGTATTTCATCTTGCAGAGTTTATAAAATTAAAGTATGTGCACCATACCATAGATACTTATTCAGAATTTCAATGGGCAACTGCTTTGAGTTCTGAAAAGGCCAATTCTACAATTACACATTTATTAGAAGTTATGGCCATCATGGGGATAGCTGTAATGTAACTTCTAATTGGCCTTAATAATAAAAACCTGGAGCCAGATATTGGGTTAAATGATGAAAGGTCAGAGAAGTAAAGGAGCCAGCCACTAGAGAGACCTCTTACCTCTACCAGGTTGAGCTCCTGTCTCTATCCTGCCTTATCACTTCCTCTCTCTGCCCAGCCATATCACTTCCTGTTTCCTCCTCCCAAGTACTGGGATCAAAGGCATGAGATCCCAAGTGCTGGAATTAAAGGTGTGTGCCACCATTGCCTGGCCTTTAGAGGCTAGCTCTGCACTCTGATCTCCAGGCAAGCTTTATTTGTTAGAGCACAAACAAATTACCACCACAGATACCTGTACATATGCTGTGGGATGGTCTGTATGTCAAATCTGTTGCTCTGATTGGTCAATAAATAAAACACTGATTGGCCAGTAGCCAGGCAGTAAGTATAGGCGGGACTAACAGAGAGGAGAATTAGAGAACAGGAAGGCGGAGGGAGACACTGCTAGACGCCGCCATGACAAGCAGCATGTGAAGATGCCATGGGCTGTTGGACTGCCGGGGCTTCACGGGACCTGGAGAGAATTCTCCAGCTACAGTACATATTAAAACTAACAATGCTCCAGCATATGTCTCTAGTAAAATGAAACAATTTTTTCATATAACAATATAAAGCATATTACAGGTATACTACACAATCCTACAGAACAAGCAGATATAGAAAGATCTAATCCTACTTTAAAAGACATGCATAATAAATGGAAAGGGGTAATAAAGACCCACAGAGACAGATTACACAATGCTTTATTAACTTTAAATTTTTTAATGCTAAAATGAGAAAGGAATGACAGCTTCAGAGAGACATTGGATAGTAGAAAAAAATCACTGAATTAAATCAGCCTGTATTATATTGACCTCAGAATGGAAACCAGAATATGTGTTACAATGGAGAAGAAGTTTTGTTTTTGTTTCCATAGGAGAAAAGCTATGGAGACCATCAAAATTGATAAAGATTAGATCCAAACAAAAAAGACTGCTTGATTAGAAGAGGTGATAGTTCATCAAACAGCACAGTCGCTCAGTCTAAACTAACTTATAAGACTAACTAATGCCTTTCATTTGATCAGACATAATCTGTTGAAAAAAAGAAGCAGGGGAGGGGGATCTCCCCAAAGTTAGGGTTGGGGAAGGGTTTGTTTTTGTTTTTCCAGGAGAATAAAAGCATCCAACTAAGAAATCTGAAGACTACTGGACAAATGAGAAATTGAAGAAAAAGGGAGAATCACCCAGAGAAAATGTCCCAAGAAAAAGAGTAAATTGGCCTAATGGTATAGCACACTTCCAATAGGATAAAAATCTCATAAATCTTCCCAAATGCTTATCTCTACTGTTCTCTACAGACATATAAGGTAAATGGTCTTCTTGTAGTCTCAATTCAATTAAAAATTAAAGCTGGCTTTGGAGTTGGAGCATGGCTTACCCCTTATCTACCAGGCATGCTTGTTAAAGGAAAATCCAAAATCTTTGTCTCATGTCAGAAGAGTCACCTAGTATGGGACAGAAGGAAAACCAAAATTAAAGGACTATTCCATTGTCACTAATCTCATAATCCTTTGGTTTTATTTTGATTCTTTAAAACTTTTCTTAAGGTATAACTATTATCTCAAATTTTATAAGATTAATACATATATATTTAAACCTTCTATTGTGATATTAATGGTCATATAGAGTACTAACTAATTCTAGAAATAGGCTTCATCTAGCTTCCTGTACATGATTTAGGGCTTGAGTCTGAAACAGGTAACTAGGAACTAAATTTTTGTACCCCAGGTGTATTTAATAGATTGTGGTCCTTTAACCTCTCCAAGATCTGCTGCATATGACATTTAAAATGTTTAAGTTTTGCCGGGCGGTGGTGGCGCACGCCTTTAATCCCAGCACTCGGGAGGCAGAGGCAGGCGGATCTCTGTGAGTTCGAGGCCAGCCTGGGCTACCAAGTGAGTTCCAGGAAAGGCGCAAAGCTACACAGAGAAACCCTGTCTCGAAAAACCAAAAAAAAAAAAAAAAAAAAAAAAAAAAAAAAAAAAATGTTTAAGTTTTTTGCAGAGAACCATGACCATTCCTAACAGTGGCCTTTGATATCTCCAAAAGGATGATGGGGCCCCACAATGATGATTCCACCTGTACTGTGGTAATGCCACTAAACTGACAAACACCATCCAAAGATCAGCTTTGAACTACACACTTCTCAGGACAATTTCAAGGTACTTTGCTAAGATGGCCCAGCCTCATGGACTACTCCAGCCAGGACTTCAGATAAACCTTGTACTTTTGCATCACAGAGAGCCTAGACAATAAATGATACAGCTAGTTTTCCCAGGACTTGACCATTATCTCAATTTCCTCAGGGTCCCCTAAAGATGCTGTTGCCCCCCAAACAGCAGGAAGTAATTTTAAGAATACAACACTTGGGCTGGAGCAATGGCTCAGAGGTTAAGAGCACTGGCTGTTCTTCCAGAGGTCCTGAGTTCAATTCCCAGCAACCACATGGTGGCTCACAACCATCTGTAATGGGATCTGGTGCCCTCTTCTGGCATGCAGGCCGAACACTGTATACATAATAAATAAATAAATCTTTAAGAAAAAAAAAAGAATACAACACTCACATTCTCAAGTGGTGAGGTAGGTGTTTTTTTGTCATTCTGTGGGTTATGGATGTTTGGTATCATTTAGGGGGGTTGGCTGTAAATTGTTACTGGTAAGGGAAGAAACTAAGCAAGGGAGGTTAGACTCAAGGATCTCTTTCTGGAAAGAAAAAAGGGGGTTATAGGAATGATAGGATAAAAGGGTAGATTACTAAATCTACTTTTAAACTAAAAAAGCAACTATTAATCTAAAATATTTTACATTGGTATAGATTTTTGTATATTGATACAAATTTAAGATTATTTTTGTTATGCTGTATATATGTTTCTACTCTTGTTTAAGATATTTTTGTATATTGATACAAATTTAAGGTTATTTTGTGTGGTGATATTGTGATCCCCAATATATTATGCACCCCGATAAACTTATCTGGGGGTCAGAGAACAGAACAGCCACTATATTAAACATAGAGGTTAGGCAGTGGTAGCACATGTCTTTAATCCTAGCATTCTGAAGGCAGAGATCCATTTGGATCTCTGTGAATTCAAAGCCACACTGGAAACAGTCAGGCATTGTGACATATGCCTTTAATCCCAAGAAGTGATGGCAAGAAGCAGAAAGGTATATAAGGCATGAGGACTAGGAACTAGAGTTTTTTTTAAGCTTTGAGGATTTTAGCATCAGTTCAACTGAGATCCATTTGGATGAGGACTCAGAGGCTTCCAGTTTGAGGAAACAGGATCAGCTAAGAAGTCGGCAAGATGAGGTTAGCTGTGGCTTGTTTTGCTTCTCTGATCTTTTAGCATTCACTCCAATATCTGGCTCCCATGTTTTTTTTGTTTTTTTTTTTTTTCATTAATACAACCCTTTAAGATTTGTGCTACAATTTTGTTATACTGTATATATGTTTATATTCTTGTTTAAGAATACGCAGCTCGCTGGGCGGTGGTGGCTCACGCCTTTAATCCCAGCACTCGGGAGGCAGAGCCAGGTGGATCTCTGTGAGTTTGAGGCCAGGAAAGGCGCAAAACTACACAGAGAAACCCTGTCTCGAAAAACCAAAAAAAAAAAAAAAATATGCAGCTCACTTGAAAATTCAATGTAAAATCTAGTCCTTGAAAGCTATTTACGTTAATAAAGAAATACAGGTTAATATTTAATCATCTGTAACAATCAAACTTACAGTCATGTTAGGTATGTTTTCAAGGTCAAATAAAGATATATTTTAAATAGATAGATGGTCTTCAAACTCTTCAGAGATCTATAGAATATGGCCTTTAGGATGTTTTGATAACATAGGACTTTTCTTAACATTGAGGAATGTCTGCTCCTAGCAGCACTAATTTACTTCAAGAGAGGATGATGGGCATTGAACAACCTCCATATGGAGTTTGCTTTTACTGTGGCAAGGCTGGCCATTTGGGCAAGGGGTTGCCCTTGCCTCAACTGCTGACAGTATACTGTCCAAACTGGACAAGCAGAACACAAAAGAAAGCAACTGCTGAACTTTGCCAAGATAAGGTAGGACAGTCCTCCAAAAAATCCTGCTTCACAAAAAGTCTGTCAGATATTCTAGGCCCATAGGCCAAAGATGGATGCCCCAAAGTTGCAAAGGAACCTTGGAGTGACTGTCCAGGCAGACAGATGTCTCTGTCATTTCTATAGTTTTGGAAGTTGCTTGCTCTGCACTTCCTGTTTACTCAGGTAATATTATATCCTTCTTGGATCTCTGATTGTGTTGAAGATTAGATAGTTATAGTTATAGTTTTCCTTAGTTATGATATAAAGTAAATTAGGTGCAAAACTTTGAACTCACCAAGATAGGATAGATAATAGAGTATTTCTCTGAATTTGCCAAATACTAACGGACTGGACATTTCTTACTTGATAATTGTTCTTTTTTTGTTTGTTTGTTTTTGTTTTTTTGGTTTTTCGAGACAGGGTTTCTCTGTGTAGCTTTGTGCCCTTCCTGGATCTCGCTCTGTAGACCAGGCTGGCCTTGAATTCATAAAGATCCACCTGTCTCTGCCTCCCGAGTGCTGGGATTAAAGGCGTGCGCCACCACTGCCTGGCAATTGTTCTTATTGTATATGGTTTTACTAGGTTAGAGTTAGACCTTTCCTTTTTATTTAGAAAAAAAATGGGGAAATGTTACAGCAATTCTATTGTGCCAATAAAGTCATCTTGACTCAAAGGATGGAGTCAGTGATTAACTGACCAGGATAATCATAGAACTATTGGAAGACTGAGGAGGTCTGATGGAGAGGGACAGGAAGGGAGAAGAGGGAATTTCTGGGGGATTTCTTGGTGTAGTAGATTGAGAAAAACATGGAGAGTGGGTCAGCCAACCAACTATCCTCTGTTCCTTGAATTTATCAGGTCTTTATTTAAATTTCTGACTCCCAAGTTTTTATTATACTAGAACAATTTATGTTGTTTGTTTTTTACTCTTTTGCTCTTTTGGGGGGGCCTGCCACCCAGCTTCCAAATAAACACACACAGAGACTTACTATTACTTATAAATGACTGGCCTTAGCTTGGCTTGTTTCTTGACAGCTTTTCTTTTTCTTTTTCTTTTTCTTTTTTTTTGTTTTTTGTTTTTTGAGACAATGTTTCTCTGTGTAACAGCCATGGCTACTCTTTGTAGATTAGGCTGGCCTGGAACTCTCAGGGAATCATCTACTTATGTCTCCCAAGTACTGGGGTTAAAGGCATGCACCACTACTGCCTGGCTTTCAGAGAATTGTTTCGTAACCTGCAAGCCAACTTCCATTTTATTTTTAGGCTATTCTATACCTCACTTACTCTCTATCCTCCTCACTTAAATAAGTGCCAGGATGCCTTTAGAAAGCAGCAATTGGACATTTAAACTCAGATCAAGCTTAGTGCTGCTCCTTTGTCTCAAGGTCTGCTTCTGAAATCCTGGCACCACCATCTTCCCAGATGTGCAGCTGGATCTGAATGGAAGAAAGGGAAAAGAGGAGAGAAGTAGAAAGAAACTGTCCCAAGTCTTCCACAAGGTCAACATCAAAGAAATGTGTATGTAGGAAATATTTGTTTGTTTTCTAGATAACAAATAGCTAAGTGGAACTCGATTTGTGGACCAGACTGGTCTTGAACTCACAGAGATCCTCCTGCATCTGCCTCCCCAGTGCTGGGATTAAAGGTGTGCGCCACTGCTCAGCCTGGAACAGATTTCTTTTAAGGGAGGGACAGTGGAAAGAGCAGCCACCAACTGCCATGGCACTGGAGTTTTGTGAAAGAATTCTTCAGCATAGCTTGTTCCTCAGACAGAGAGTGACTGTTCTTCCTATTCACTGGTCCCCCCTCCTTCTCTCTCTCCTCTCTATTGGTGTCCGCTCATTTCTACCATACCTGGGAGCAAAGCAAAAGAACTTCCTGAGATTTCCCCCCTTGAAAATAAAATTTACAAACAAGTTTTTTATACAACGAGAAAGGACGTGTTCCTATTGTGTATCAGGATCCCTGTCCTTCCTTGGGTGTTGTCATATTGAGCTCCTGGGAGGTGTGGGAGGCCAGGGATATCACTCAAAGTCCTGACAGTCAAAATAATACTGCCCTGCTAACAATTTGCCAAGTCGCCAGACTCCTCAAAACTTTTCGGGGAATGCCACTCTAAATTATAGGAAATATGGGCAAGATTCGGGTCATTTGTATTCTTCTTGAACTGACCCAGTTTGGACCCAGTCTAGGCTCTTACTGGCTGCCTGTGCCGTAGCCAGCAAGGCTGCATGTTCCTGGCACACACACTGTGCCTTGGCTCTTGCCGTTCTCTGTCTCACACGCCCTCTCCCCTCGGCCCTCCTCGCACTTCATCCAACCGTCACCCAGCTCCCTGTACGTCTGAAGTCGAGCAGTCCCTCTCCCGACAGTCTTCTTGATTTCCATCACTGGCAGAGATCTTGCTTTTCTTCGTTCTCTTCTTTTCTGGCAACTGTAGTTGTTTACCTGCATCTTTCCTTCTCCTCCTTGCCCCAGAAGTGATGAAGCAAAGACCATTGTATCCTCCCTTATAGCTCCAAAGTAGAAATGGCTGTGTATCTTCCCATCCAGACCTTGACCCATAAGCACTTTGAGATCAACAGAGAGCTCTCTTCTTCCTCCTCCTCCATTTCCTCTCCTTTTTTTTTTTTTTTTTTTTTTTTTTTTTTTTGGTTTTTCGAGACAGGGTTTCTCTGTGTAGCTTTGCACCTTTCCTGGAACTCGCTTTGGAGACCAGGCTGGCCTCCAACTCTCAGAGATCTGCCTGGCTCTGCCTCCCCAGTGCTGGGATAAAGGCGTGTGCCACCACCACCTGGCTTATTTCCCTTTTTTAAATTAGATTTATTTATTTATTTATTTATTTATTTATTTATTTATTTATTTATTTATTGAGTGTGTGTGTGTGTGTGTGTGTGTGCAAATGCTCACATTCTATTCTGTGCTGCTTGTGTGGAGATCAAAGGACACTGCAGGACTCATTCACTCCTTCCACTGTGTGAGTTCTGGGGATCAAAATCAGATCATCTGTTCTGGTGGCAAGCTTCGCTGCTCTCTAAGCCATCTTACTGGCCTTCAAGAATCATTTCTTGTTCCTTATTATATTCCCAGCAGCTATCTCATTGATTGGCACATAGCTGGTGCTCCAAAAGTATTAGTTTAAGTAATGATTAAGAAAATGCTTTGCTGAGAAATGGATTACATTAATTTTTAAATAAAACTTTGATAGGGAAGTATATTAAATAGTTATAAGTACATGAAACTCATCTATTCATTTATCAGTAAATAAGACAAATAAGAATCTTTACTTTAGGGGGCTGGAGACATGGCTCAGCAGTTAAGAACACTGGCTGCTCTTCCAGAGGACCGGGTTTCAATTTCCAGCACCCACATGGCAGCTCATAATTGTCTGTAAACTCATTCCAGGGAATCCGACATCTTCATACAGGCAATGTGTCAATATACATAAAATAAAAATAAATTATTTTTTAAAAATCTTGACTTTAGCTCAGTCTGGTGACAAAGGTCTATAATCCCAGATTCTCAAGAGACCTCAATGGTAGAGTAAGTTCAAGACCTGCCTGGTATGGTGATATTTTATTTGTATTAAAATGTTATTTGTATGTTAATAAATAAAGTTGCCTGGGGGTCAGAGCTATTAGCAAGCCATAGGAAAGCAGGGCAGTGGTGGCGTACACTTGTAATCCCAGCACTTGGTAGGCAGAGCTGGGTAAGTCTCTGTGTGTTCAGGGATACAGCCATTATTGGATACACATGCCTTTAATCTCAATACCAAGCATGGAAAACCTGGAGGCCTATACAGACAGGCCGTGACGAGGCGGTCATGTGGTTGGGTTTACAACCAATGAGAAGGCAGAACAGGAACACTATATAAAGACTTTAACACAGGGGTAGTGCTGGTTCAGAGAGGTAGGACCATTGCAGGAGGAAGGGTAAGGTTTTAGCTCTTAGCTCTGACCTCTTGGCTTTCTTCTTTGCATTGGTTCTGTGTTTCTTATTTAATAAGGTTGGTTACATCTACAGCCTGGACTTCAGGTTGTTGCAGAGAAATTTGGTATCTACACACACACACACACACACACACACACACACACACACACAAATATATTTTTCAGAGATAAGCAGAGAATTGGTAAGTCAAAAAATGAAGTAAATTCAGATTATGACAAGTACTTTGAAAGAAAGAAATATAGCAACAGAAGAGGATCATTCAGCTGGGCGGTGGTGGCGCACACCTTTAATCCCAGCACTCAAGAGGCAGAAGCAGGCTGATCGCTGTGAGTTTGAGGCCAGCCTGGGCTACAGAGTGAGTTCCAGGAAAGGCGCAAAGCTACACAGAGAAACTCTGTCTGAAAAAAAGAAAAGCACCATTCCCGATACAATGTTACTCAAAGTATTATTTAGCATTTCTTCTGCAGTATTCACATTTTGCCCTGGATACTTCGTTCTTTCTTTTGTTATTTTGAAACATGTCTCTATATATGGCCCTGGCTGGCCTCTACCTCACTATATAGACCTGACTGGACTTGAACTCAAGATCCACCTGCCTCTGGGGATTAAAGGTGTGCATCATCACACTAGGCCTCTTTCTTTTTATCCTATTTAATTATTTTAGAGTGTGTGTATATGTGTGCATGATTACAGGAGTCTGCCCACCATGTGGCTCTCAGGGATTGAACTCAGGCCATCAGGTTTGGTGGCCAGTACCTTTACCCACTGAGTCATCTTTCTAGCCTTGTGGGCAGTTCTTTCTTGCACAGGGATGCCCTGTTGAGTGTTTAGTAACATCCCTGGCTTCTGTCTGCCAGTAACCTACAATCCTTTTCATCATGACAAAAACAAAACAAAACAAACAAAAACAAAAACAAAAACAAAAACAAAAAAGGTTCTAGAATTACCAGAACTCTGGGAAGCAAAGTCATATTCTCTGCTGGGAACCACTATGTTAGAGGATTGCCTCTTTGAGTGAGTCACATGAGCTGAAAAATGAAAGTCAGAATAAAAACAAACCTCCAAAGGTTGAGGATGTAGTGGAGCTAGCTGAGTACTTGCCTAACATGCATGAAACCCTAGGTCTGGTCCTCAGCACTCCAGAAAACTGGGTGTGATGGTGCATACCTCCACTAAGCCTGTGACAGAAAGGTGGAGCAAGGAGCACCAGGAGTCTTCAAGGTTTCTTCACTGATTTCCTGTGGATGAGTGTTTCCCCTCTGTATATATGTGCATCATGTGCATGCCTGGTGCCCAAGGAAGTTAGAAAGTGTCAGGTCCCCTGGAACTGGAGTTACATACACCTGGTTGTGAGCTGCCACTGGGGGCTGGGAACCAAACCCAAGTCCTCTGCAAGGGTAGCCAGTGTAGCAGGGCGGTGGTGGTGTATGCCTTTAATCCTAGAACTCCAGAGGCAGAGGCAGGTGAATCTCTGTGAGTTCGAGGCTAGCCTGGTCTACAAAGTGAGTTCCAGGACAGCCAGGACTGTTACACAGAGAAACCTTGTCTCAAAAAAAAAAAAAAAAAAAAAAAAGAGTAGCCAGTGTCCTTAACTACTGAGCCATCTCTACCACCCCAGAATGGCCTTAAATTTAGAAGTTCAAGGTCATCACTATACCTATGCCCCCTACCCGGAATATAGGAGACACTGACTCAAAAATGAATAAACAAAGATACTACAAATTTTTCTAGTCCCAGGACCCAAGAGGCTAAAGTAGAGAAACACTTGAGCCTCGGAGCTCTAGACTCTCTTCTCAAAGAAAAATAAATAAATAAAAACCAGGAGGTGATGGCTGAAGAGGTAGCTCAGCGGTTAAGAGCACTGGCTGCCCTTCCAGAGGACCCGGGCTCAATTCCCAGCACCCACACGGAGTTCATGACTGTCCCAACACCCTCACACAGACAAACATGCAGGCAAAACACCAATGCACACGAAATAAAAATAGATAGATCTTATTAAAAAGCAAACGAACAAGCATGGGAACCAATGAGATGCCTCAATGGGTAAATGCACTTGAGACCCTTGGTTTGTAACCGAGCTCTCCCCCCAGAGCCCAAGCAAAAGTGGAAGGAAAGAACCAAGCTGTCTGTCCTCTGACCTCCACACGCACAGCCACACAGGCACCCGACAGTAATAATAGTAATATTATTAAAATTAAAAAACAATAAGGCAAACAACAAACTAATGAAGTGTACCCTAGGGGGACAATACTCAAAAGAAAAACTCCGAAGGAAAAGTGGACTATAGCATGAATAAACAGACCCCGAGGGCTGAAGGTAAAGAACTGGGAGGCTCGTGGGACACGGAGTGACGGTGGAGGGAGGGAAGGGCTCAGTCAAGGTGTCTGAGGTTACAGGTGGAAGCTGAGATTTTGCTTTACGTTTTTGAAGGTTACGCTGACTCCAGTGGGTTGGGAAGGAAGTGAAAACAAGAAGAGCGGATGAGGGCGTAGCTCAGTGATAAAACACGGACGAGGCTGTGCGCACAGCCTGGACGCCATCGCCAGCGCCACACGTCCTACAGAGAAGCCTTTCCTCTGAAGCCACAGTCATCAAGACAGTGTAGCTCGAGAAGAGAGGCGAAGAGTAAGAATGTAGAGGGAAACCATGGCAGATGACACGCATCAGCAACAAATCACCAGTATTCGATTGTCTTCTTCCCCTGACCTGATCGGCACGCTCTGCTAGTCCCCCACACCCCACGTTTCCATTCTCTCTTCCCGGCATCAGTCCAGGTACGAGGAACTCTAGTTTGAACTCCTTCAACGGCCTCATAATTTGTCTCTCTTCCTCTGCTTTTGCCTCCCCACTGTCAATGGCAGCAGTCACTACAATCATATTTTTTTAAAAAACCCACAAATCCAATCATGGTAGTCCTCAGGTAAAAATCATTTCCTTAGTTTCTCCTGGAAACCCTGAATTACCGGTCCCCTGCTTATTTCTCTAACCTCTTATCATCCCACGCCCTTCCTCTCCAGTGGACTTCTGTTGTTGCTTTGGGAAAGTGATCTCAAGAAGCCTCTTCCTGAATTCCCAGGCCCAGAGTCCTGGTTAGAGGCAGAATTGTAAGAAACGGCAAGTACCACGTACTTCTTCAGCTTCCCTTAAAGCAAGGAGTGGGCACAGTGTCTAGGCAAGCAGCAGATGGCTGCCCAGTGTGTGTTTGTGCACCTGTTTCAGAGTGGGTCTCACTGTGCAGCTTGGACTATCCTGGAGCTCACTGTGTAGCCAAGGCTGGCCTCAAATTCACAATGATCTTCCTGCTTCGGCTTTTTACATGCTCTGATTATGGGTGCGCAATCACACGTGGCTTTTTGCTGTTTTGTTTGTTTGTTTGTTTTTGTTTTTTGGGGGGGGCCTTTTTTGTTTATTTTTTTCACTGGGAGCTAGCAATTCAAGGGAGAGAAATTTGGTGGAATAGACGTCTGCAGGAAGAAGGAATTCCTGGGTGACAGAGGCAGCAATGAAAAACTGGTGTCTGTTGTCTGTTCCAATGGCACTGGCAGTTTAACCCCCCCCCCCCATATCTGTACTTAGCAATGGCAGTGGATAGTTAGATATGGGTCATTGTCCTGGAGCACCTAACTGTGAACCTCATTCCCCAATCCTACAGGTGATTAATCTTAGTTCCCCAGTGACCTTTCGTTGTCCATGAAAGATCTCTGACCACTATATCCTGTTTCCTCTACCTGCCAAATTCTTTCTGGTCAATGGAAATAAAGGACTTTGTTCTGCTTTATTTCACACCCCCAACACTTCAAACAGTATCTGCCAAGTAGCAAATATTTGTAAATGTTACTTCAGCTGAATAGACTGCCAGTCATAGGTCAGCACACAAAATTTTATTTAACCCTCATCCTCCTCTCAATTTTTCTTTTTCTTTTGAGACAGGGTTTCTCGGCATAGTCCTGGCTGTCCTGGAACTCACTCTGTAGACCAGCCTGGCCTTGAACTCAGAGAACCTCTTGCCTCCGCTTCCTGGGTGCTGGGATTAAAGGCTATGTGCTGGAATCAGTGTTGCTGAGATATGGCTTGCTCACTAGCATTGAAACCAACCAGCCAGTGTATAAAGTATATACTTTGTACACTGAGTGACATGCTAAGAAATTTGCATGCATCATCTCATTTAAGCATCACATTTCTCTGAAAAATAGCTGTTACTGTCTAACATCCTTGCTTAAAATCCTGTTTTCACTGTTACAGTATAAAGAATCTTCACACACGGACTTTCTCCCTCTTCTGTTACAATTTTCTTTTTAATTGCATTTTATCTATATGAGTTTTTTGCCTACATGTATATCTGTGAACTATTTGTGTGCCTGGTGCCCTTGGAAGTCAGAACAGGTCATGGGATCCTCTGGAAGTGGAACTACAGATGGTTGAGAGCCACCTTGTGGGTGCCAGGAATTGAATGTGAGTCTTCTGGAAGGGCAGATGTTCTCAGCCGCTGAGCTATCTCTCCAGGCCTCATATTTTCTTAGGATTAAATTAAAAAAAAATACAAATGCTTTATTTAATAGTTAGAAGTCATCATGGACCAAGTGGTGGATATCCAGGACCCGGCAGCAAGGGCAGCAACACCTCTGAGCCTCTTTCGGACTCTGATAGGGTGAGCACATCACCTTCTCCAACGGCACCTTTGACGGTTCTAATGATAGAGCAGCTGGTATCATCCATAAGTTCCATGCACACCTGCACGCATGCACTGTCCCTGCGGACTGGTCCTGCACAGCACTCTGATTACCATAGCCAGCTTGATGGGCTGCACGTGACTCATGTCCATGATGGCAGCGATCTGTCGGAGAAGATAGGATTAATTTTTAGAAGTGGAATTACTAGGTCGAAGAACATAAAGATTTTAGAATCATTAATAATTTTTTTATTCTTTTTTGTTTGTTCGTTTGTCTGTTTTTTTTTTTTTTTTTGAGACAGGGT
Source organism: Peromyscus eremicus (assembly GCF_949786415.1). Lineage (NCBI taxonomy): Eukaryota > Metazoa > Chordata > Mammalia > Rodentia > Cricetidae > Peromyscus > Peromyscus eremicus. The sequence continues at coordinate 60,780,843 of NC_081423.1, read as the reverse complement.
TTCTTTGTGTAGCCCTGTAGTAGTAGTAGTAGTAGCCCTTTGTATAGTTCCTTTGTCTTGAAACTTTCTCTGTAGACCAGGCTGGCCTCAAACTCACAGAGATCTGCCTGCCTCATGAACACTAAGTATGTGCTGTACCACTGAACTACATGCCTAGTCTTGCCTTATTTTACCTGAAATAATTTGTTCATTGGAGAATATTTTTTTTTCTTCTTGCAAAGAAGGCTGGGCGGTGGTGGTGCATGCCTTTAATCCCAGCACTCGGGAGGCAGAGCCAGGTAGATCTCTGTGAGTTTGAGGCCAGCCTGGTCTACAGAGTGAGATCCAGGACAGGCATCAAAACTACACAGAGAAACCCTGTCTCCAAAAAAAAAAAAAAAAAAAAAAAAAAAATTAGAAAAATAGCCAGGCAGTGGTGGCGCATGCCTTTAATCCCAGAACTCCAGAGGGAGAGGCAGGTGGATTTCTGTGAATTTGAGGCCAGCCTGGTCTACAGAGTGAGTTCCAGATCAGGCTCCAAAGCTAAACAGAAGACAAACAAAACCAAACCAAAACAAAACAAAACAAAAAAGTCACAAAAATAAATAGCAAGACAAAATATATATTTTTTTTTGGTAAAGGAAAGGGAGTGTAAGGGTGGGAAAGACCGAAGAATGAGTGTGTCTCACAAACTATTCTGTGAAGTTCCAGATTCACTAAGGAAGGAAGAAGAAAATTTTGCCAGCTCCTTGGCAACCAATAAAACGAGAAGAAAGCGATCAATTGTAACACGATGTAGTGTTCAAAGCAAGAACAGTCTGGTGACTTGAGGAAAATCATCACCCTTCCTGAGGATAAGGCTTGCAACTTCCTGTCCTTTCCCGAAAAGAGCAAAGCTTAGGAACAATGCCACCTTTGACAATATATCCTCTATGATACACTAGGAGAGAAATTTAAAGGACTACTTCTTCCTGTGCCCACAATAAACCTCGAAAATTCTATAGCCAAATGCAGTTCAATAAAGACAGCATATTACTGTTACGCTTTTATGAGGACAGCTCTCCCCTGGTTTTACCTGTTCCGTGGGAATTTTGTATTTAAAGAGCTGGAGTAAAGTGGGGGAGAGAGCTGCATGTTGTGGTGCTAGCATGTGGGAGATATGGTAGGAGGATTGCTGGCTGGGCAGTGGGTGGAGAGTTTTTAACCCCAGTCCTGGGGGGAAGGAGAAAGCAGAGGTCAGTGACTCCCTCCAGTTCACTGGCCAGCCAGCCAGTCTAGCCAATCTCCAGTGGCAAGACCCTGTCTTTGAAGATAAGGTAGAGAGTGAAAACACCAATGTCTGTCTCTGGCCTCTCACCATACGCATACAACACACACACACACACACACACACACACACACACACACAACACACACACACACACACACACACACACACACACACACACACACACCTTAATGCAGAAGGATAGAATTCTGAACATTTCAGAAACTGAATGGAGGCCAGGATGGCTGGAACATAATAGGCTATAGCAACATAAAAAGCAAGTGAATGGCCTAGTGGTGCACACCCTTAATCCCAGCACTCAGGAGGCAGAGGCAGGCAGATTTGTGAGTTCGAGGCTAGCCTGGTCTACATAGTGAGTTCCAGGACAGCCAGAGCTTCACAGGGAAACCCTGCCTGAAAGAAAAACAAAAACAAAAACAAAAACAGAAAAAGTGAGTGGACACGCAGCACTCGGCATATCTTCTAGGTCGGGAAAGGAATTTGAACTGCATTCTTAGAATCATTCTTAGAAGAACGGGAAGATGTTGAGCTGGGGGATGTAGTATGGCGGTTGCCTACTGTCTTAGTTAGGATTTCTATTGCTGTGATGAAACACCATGACTAGAAAGCAAGTTCGAGAGGGTTTATTTGGCTTGCACTTCCATATCGCTGTTTATCATTGGAGGAAGTCAGGACAGGAACTCAAACAGGGCAGGATTTGGGAGGCAGGAGCTGATGCAGAAGGGGAGCTGCTTACTGGCTTGCTCCTCATGGTTTGCTCAGCCTGCTTTCTTATAGAACCCAGAACCACCAGCCCAGGAATGGCACCACCCACCGTGGGTTGGACCTTTCCCACCAATCACTACTTAAGAAAATACTTTACAGCCATATCTTATGGAGGCATTTTCTCAATTGAGGTTCTCACCTCTCAGATAACTCTAACTTGTGTCAAGTTGACGTAAGACTAGCCAGCACACCTACCATGTATGAAACTCTGGATGGGTTCTCACCACCAGGGAGAGAGGAGGAAGAGGAGGGAAGAACTGGGTGTAGATTACTTCTTTGTGTAGTACTAGGGGTTAAACACAGGGTCTTGGGAAGGCTAGGTAAGCACTCTTAGCACTCTTCCACCCATTACTACTTTTAATTAAAAAATCATTTATTTACTTATTTTATTTATATGAGTGTCTGTCTGCATGAATGTCTGTGCACGTGTCCCCGGTGCCCTTGGAAGCCAGATGGTGGTGTTGAATCTCTGCGGACTAGGATTACAGATAGTTGTGAGTCACCATGTGGATGCTAGGAATCTAATCCAGTCCTCTGGAAGAGCAGCCAGCGCTCTTAACCGCTGAGCCAACTCTTCAGCCCCAACTTTTAATTTAAAAAAAAAAAAAAGACATCTGGGGCTGGAGCAATGGCCTGCTGGCTAAGGGCACCTGCTTTTCCATAGGACCAGAGTTTGATGCCAGCACCCACATTAGGCAGCTCACAAGCCCCTGTACCTCCAATTCCTCTGGCCTCTGCAGGAACCTGCACTCATGTGTGTGTGCATGCACGCAAATACAGACACATACACACACAATTAAAATAACAAATAATACTCCTATTTATACGGAGGGATAATGTGTGTTCCACAGCTTGCATGTGAATGTCAGACAACGTCTGGGGGTCAGTTCTCTCCTTCCGTTTTGTAGGTCTTGGGAACCAAACTTAAGTTGTCACATTTGGCCAAGCCATCTTGTCAGCGGTCATGACTACTTTTTATTTTTATTTATTTATTTAATGTATACAGCATGTATGACTGCAGGCCAGAAGAGGGCACTAGATCTCATTACAGATGGTTGTGAGCCATCATGTGCTGGGAATTGAACTCAGGACCTCTGGAAGAGCAGTCAGTGCTCTTAACCTCTGAGCTATCTCTCCAGTCCCATGACTACTTTTAAACAAAAGAATAACTTGACTGAATTGTGGTTTGTTATGGGTGGGGGCTCTCACTATTTCACTCAGGCTGGTTGTCTACCTCAACTTGCCACGTAGGTGGGACCACAGGTTTATGCCCAACCCTGGATTTTTTTTTTTTTTTTTGGTTTTTCAAGACAGGGTTTCTCTGTGTAGCTTTGTACCTTTCCTGGAACTCACTCTGTAGCCCAGGCTGGCCTCGAACTCACAGAAATCCGCCTGGCTCTGCCTCCCAAGCGCTGGGATTAAAGGCGTGCGCCACCACTACCCAGCATAAGAAAAATTTTAAAAATACAATTAATCTAATAGAAATCTAGTAACCAGAGAGAATGTGTTAGACTATGGAAGATATTAAACTGGTTGCATTAACTAGAAAGAGAATATCCACTAAGGAAAGATGCTCAGTGTCTGTCTCTTAATATCTGAAGAGGTTTTGGAGAACAGATAGGCAGCTTCCTAAGCAGCATTTTGGAGCATCCCTAGCTGTCCTGGAACTCACTGTATAGACCAGGCTGGCTTTGACCTCATGGAGATCCTCCTGTCTCTGCCTCCTGAGTTCTGGGATGAAGGCTTGAAACACTATGTCCAGGTTTTAATGCAATAGGATATTGATTAAAACTTAATTCTGTCATCAGACAACTGTCCCTTGTACATTATGTACATTATCCTAAGTAGGATCCCTAGTAAAAAAAAAAAAAAATCAAACTGGCTGGAGAGATGGCTCAGAGGTTAAGAGCACTGAGTGCCCTTCCAGAGGATCTGGATTCAATTCCCAGCACCCACATGGCAGCTCACAACTCTCTGTAATTCCAGTTCTAGGGGACCTGACACCCATTCCAAAACACCAATTCACACAAAATACAAATGAATAAATTAAAAAAAATCAAACTATAATGCAGAGCTAGAGAGATGGTTAAGTTAGGTCAACAGTTAAAAACATATACTACTCTCACAGAAGGCCCACATTCTGTTCCCAACACCTACATGTATCTCTAACTCCAGATCTGGCAGCCTTTTCTGGACTCCATGGGCACCTGCCCTCATGTACATATACCTACACATACACACACACACACACACACACACACACACACACACACACACATAAAAATAAATCTTTAAAAAAAAAAAAACATAATTGCTGGGTGGCAGTGGTGCACCTCTTTAAACCCAACACTGGGGAGACAGAGGCAGGTGGATCTCTGTGCATTGTTTTATCTGAAGGTAAGTCTGTGTGAGAGTGTCAGCATAGTCTACAAAGAGAGTTCCAGGACAGCCAAGACTGCTACACAGAGAAACCACCTCCCCGCCCCACCAAAAAAAACAAAACAAAACAAAAACAAAAAAACAAAGAACAAAAAACCCAAAACCCATACTTAAACTAAGTGTGGTGTGGCACACACCTGTAATTTCAGCACTTGGAAGGCAAAGTTAGAAGAATCAGAAGTTCAAAGCTAGTTTGGCTATATAGAGACCAGCCTGGGATATACAAGATGCTGTCTCAAAAAGAAAAATGAAGGGGCTGTAGAGATGGTTCAGTGGTTAAGAGCACTGGCTGCTCTTCCAGAGGTCCTGAGTTCAATTTCCAGCACCCACATGGTGGCTCACAACCATCTATAGTGGGGTCTGATGCCTTCTTCAGGCATAAAGGTGTACATGCAGATAGAGCATTCATATACATAAAATAAATAAATAAATCTTTTTAAAAAAAGAAAGAAAAATTAAACAAAACAAGTATTTATGTGCACAGGCTATCCCATTCCACAAGCACTGTGCATCTAATATATTTGGATTTAGAATTCTAACAAAAAAAGTCTAAATACTCCAGAGTAGATGAATTATCCCTCCTCTTTTCTGTAATCAAGACATATAAACTATTAAGATTAAAGATATGAGTTTGGTTTGATAATATACTCCTGTAATCCTATACTACTGAGGTAGAGGCAGGAGAAACCAGCGTTCAAGGTCTTTAGCCACACATAGCAAGTTTGAGGCTAGCCTGGGCTATGTGAGACTTTGCCTTAAAAATGTACAAAATGGGGATGGGACGTCAGTGGGATGGCTCAGTGGGTAAAGGCACTTGCTGTCATATCTAGCAACCTGAGTTTGATCCCAGGGACCTACCCCATGGCAGAAGGAGACAATTGACTCCTGAAAGATGTCTTCTGACCTTCATATACATGCTGTGTCTTGTGCACACACACACACTAAATAATTATATATGTAATTTTTGATTTGTTTTGTTTTTCGAGACAGGGTTTCTTTGTGTAGCCCTAACTGTCCTGGAACTTACTATGTAGACCAGGCTGGCCTCAAACTCAGAGATCCACCTGCCTCTGCCTCCTGAGTGCTGGGATTAAAGGCACGTGCCACTACCACCTGGCTATATGTAAAATTTTTAAGTGTTAAGAAAAATGGTAACAGGCAGTAATATTAGATTTGTTTTGTTCTGTTGTTTGTTTGTTTCTTTTGACTGTTTTATTTTGAAACAGGATATTACTAGCTGTTGTGTAGCCCAGGCTGTCCTGGAGCTCAATATGTTGGTGGGGCTGGCCTGGACCTTGCTGTCCACCTGATCAGCCGTCCTGGAGTTACAGGTATGTACCACAATGTCCCACCAGACCTAGTGTTGATCTTGCACACCTCCTTCCTAGTGGCCTTGGGCAAAACATTCAACCTCTCTAGTTTTATCATCAGTGCTGAGCAGATAACACGGGAACCTACTTCAAAGATTTGTTGTGAAAATTAAGTGAAAAGATTAAGGTGTCTAGCTTGGTGACTTGGCACTCCGGCATACTCATCACAGGAGCACGTAACAGAAATGACACAAGAGGACTGGAAAGATGGCTCAGTTGTGGAGAACACTTGTACTTGCGGAGGACCTGGCTCAGTTTCCCAGCACCCACGTGGCAGGCCACAGCTGTCTACAACTCCAGTCCCTGAGCACCAGGCACAGCCACACATACAAAGAAAACAATCATACACATGAAATAAAATATGTAAGTCCAAAAAAAAAAAAACTTAGAAAAGACAAGAAAGAACATAACAGTTACTTTATATCAGTGACTCTGCTAAGTACTTATAAATCCCACTGTTTAATCCTTCCTTCTGTGGTGGTTTGAATGAGAATGGCCCCCATAAGCTCCTATGTTTGAATGCTTGGTCCCCAGTTGATAGAACTGTTTGGTAAGGATTAGGAAGTGTGGCCTTAGCTGGGGTGGTGGTGGCACATGCCTTTAATCCCAGCACTGGGGAGGCAGAGGATCTCTGCCAGGTCATGGTCAGCCTGGTCTACAGAGTAAGTTCCAGGATAGCCAGGGCTACAAGGAGAAACCCTGTCTTGAAAAAATAAAAAAGTAAAAAAATAAAAAGGAAGTGTGGCCTTATTGGAGGAGGTGGAAGTGTGTCACAGGGTGGGCTTTGAAATTTTGAAATCCCACACCCTCACCCTCACCTTCTCCCTCTCCCTCTCCCTCTCTCTCTCTCTGCCTCATGGTGTTGTCTCAACATGTAAGCTCTCAGCTACTGCTCCAGTACCGTGCCTATATCCTGCCATGTTCCTCGACATAATGACCATAGTGGACTCATTTTCTGAAACTGTAAATGCTTTCTTTTATAAATTGCTTTGGTCACAGTGTCTCTTCACAGCAATAGAAAAGTAACCAAGACACCTTCATTTCTGAGACAGAGTCTCATGTAGGTCAGGCTGCCCTTGACTTCCAATCCTCTTGCCTTGTTCTCCCTAGTGCTGGGACTACAGGTTTGTGCCACCATATTCAAAAAGATAGATACAGATACTATACTTTACTCTCGTTTTGCTTTCAAGATGTACTGAAGGCAGGTGTGCTGGCACACACCTTTAGCCCCAGCACTCAAGAGACAGAGGCAGGCAGATATCTGAGTTGGAGTCCAGCTTGTGCTAGAGTTCCAGGACACCCAGGATTACACAAAGAAACTTTTTCTAAAAACAAAAGCAAAGCCAGTTGGTAGTTTTATGCCTTTAATCCTAGCACTTAGGCAGAGGCAGGCAGATCTCTGAGTTCCAGGCCACAGAGCAAGTTGTTTTTGTTGTTGTTGTTGTTTTTGGTTTTTGGTTGTTTTTGTTTTTTTGTTTTTTGTTTTTTTTTGTTTTTTGAGACAGGGTTTCTCTGTGTCGTTTTGGTGCCTGTCCTGGATCTACTCTGTAAACCAGGCTGGCCTTGAACTCACAGAGATCTGCCTGGCTCTGCCTCCCCAAGTGCTGGAATTAAAGGCGTGTGTCACCACCACCCGGCTACAGAGCAAGTTCTAGGACAGCCAAAGCTATGCAAGAAATCTTGTCTTGAACGCCCCCACCCCCCAAAAAAAAGATGCACTGAGATTTAACAACTTTCAAAAAATCGGAGAGCTATACAAATACCCAGTCTGTATAATTGCTGTCAGGTGTGCACAGGTAATTTGAACAAGCAGAAATACAAATACCAACATATTTGCATGCCCACTGTCACCTGTCTGAGAGTCTTAGGACTTCTATGTATGACTTATAGTCCTGGAATAGCACCCTGGCACTAGTGGACCTGGATTGAACCCAGGGCCTCAGCGAATGCTAGGTAAGCACTCTACCATCGAGTTACACCTTCAGCCCTGATGGGGTGGGTGCCTTATTGCAAAGGATAGTACAACGCATTGCAGAGAACACAGCTCTGGCTGTACCTTTCCCTAGGGCCGTGAGGAAATCCTTTAGCTAAGGTCTTGGGCCTTTGTCTCCTCGTCTGTGACACAGAGGAACTAACTCAGCTCGAATCCCATCAGCTCTGAACTAAGCAGCTTTTAGGCCTACCACCCAGTACAGACAGTTCTAGACAAACACTCTCACACCCATGGCAACGGCCAGTCTGCCCTCTGCACACTGGTATGCAGCTCTACTCCAGCAGGCAGGATTATTTCCATCACAAATTCCTGGGTGAACAGAGGGCTTGGATGGGGGGGAAGGGATCTACTAGAAACCTTAAAGCCTCTGGCTTTAGAGAGAACTTCTGGTATAAACTTACTCTAGGTGGTGTGTATGTGCTGGATTAGAAAATCCACATCAGTGTTTAGTCACAGAATCTCCCTTTTAGGGGCAGAAGAAGTAAGATAAAATCTTAGTCTTGGCTACAATTTAAAGGGCCACTTTGTAACCAAGTACTGAGTCAAGGAGTGTAGCTTAAGTTTTTCTGCCTGGCCCACAGTCAGAGCAAATCTCTCTCACCTGCCAGTCCCACAGCCACTCAGACCCGACCAAGTAAACACAGAGACTTATTTTGCTTACAAACTGTATGGCCGTGGCAGGCTTCTTGCTAACTGTTCTTTTTTTTTTTTTTTTTAAGATTTATTTATTTATAATGTGTACAGTGTTCTATCTGCACATATCCCTGCAGGCCAGAAGAGGGCACCAGATCTCATTATAGATGGTTGTGAGCCACCATGTGGTTGCTGGGAATTGAACTCAGAACCTCTGGAAGAGCAGCCAGTGCTCTTAACCTCTGAGCCATCTCTCCAGCCCTTGCTAACTGTTTTTACAGCTTAAATTAATCCATTTCCATTAATCTATACCTTGCCACATGGCTCATGGCTTACCGGCATCTTCACATGTTGTTTGTCATGGTGGCGGCTGGCAATGTCTGACTCAGCCTTCTACTTCCCAGCTTTATTCTCCTCCTTGTCCCGCCTACACTTCCTGCCTAGCCAATGGCCAATCAGTGTTTTATTTATTGACTAATCAGCAACACATTTGCCATACAGAACATCCCACAGCAAAGGAGTGAGTTCTTCTTAACTGATGGGGACGCCAAAGGAACATTGCCACTGAGTGTTTAAATCAATTGGGGTTTTGAGAAAAGATCCTAATGTTTATTTCCAGCTAACACAGATTCCTTTTTAAAATTCGTTCTATTTATTATTAGCATGCTTGTTGCACAAACCTGTACCTCAGATTTGCAGGTGGAGGTCAGAGGACAACTTGGAGGAGTCGGTTCTCTCCTTCCACTGTGGGGTCCAGGGATCCGACTCAGGCTGTCAAGCTTGCATGGCAAATACCTTTACACCTGAGCCATCTTGCCAGCTCTGACATACATAGATTAATTCTACTTCTACCATAGTGGGTATTGTCAGAGCTCTGTCTTAAAAACACGGGGACTTTGGGGCAAGGAACTGAGGGTGAAGATATGGAGAGGGATGGAATTCTTTTCAAATAAAAAAGATGCTGCTGTAAACCTGCCCTTCTCAAAGCTGCTGTGAGCCTGTTGCTCGTAACTAAGAAATGGTAATACCAATAATGATGAATACATGGGGGCTGGGGAGACTTGCGAGTTTGAGGATTTTTAAAAAGATTTTTATTTTGTGAGTGTTTTACATATGTGTGCATACCATGTGTGTGCCTGTTGTCTTTGGAGGCCAGAAGGGAGAATCCAAATCCTCCGCAACTAGAGTAACAGCCGATTGTGAGTGACCATGTGGATACTGGGAACGAAACCCGGGTCCTCTGCAAGAGCAGAAAATGTTCTTAACCCCTGAGTCATCTACCCAGACCCCGATCTTGGTTTTTCTTTCTGGACATTCATTCTTTAGATTTGAGCCAAGGACAGCACTATCCTTTCACAACTCAGACTTAGAGGAAGTAGATGCCAGCCACTAAAACACCAAGTTTAAAGAACTTTCCAGGATGAAATGGTTCCAAGAGAAATCTGCACTTCACTAAATTACCACCTGGAGGCAGCAGAGTTAAGCTTTGCTGACTGCTTATGGCTGCCGGCTGAGAGATCTGCACAGCCCTGGAATAGAAAAGCATCTAAAACTGTGCAGGTGAGGATAGGGTAGGGTGGGGTGGGATGGAGTTGGGGGGGCTGGGGGGTAAGAAACCAGCTGGTGAGTGTGTGCTCAGGAGCTGCGAGAGAACCTGGAACGAATGTGTGGTCTCTGCTGAAAGCCAGCTGAGAGAATCTTCCTGAGAGAAATAGGAGTTACTGGCATTCAGAGCCAATCAGTTGGTGTTCAGCTGGGTTAGGTGGCTCATGCCTGCTATTCCAGCACCCTGGAGGTAGAGAGGCAGGAGGATCAGGAGCCGAGGGTTAGCCTTGGCTACATATCGAGTTTGAGGCCAGCTTTGTCTAAATGAGACACTGTCTTCAAAAGGAACGGGGTTGGGGAGATGGTTCAGATGGCACTTCCCTCCAAGTCTGATCCCCAGGACCACACAGTGGAAAGAGAACCAACTCCTACAAGTTGTTCTTTCTCTCTCTCACCAAATAAATAAATGTAAAAATATATACAAATACTGATGGATTACAAGTTGAGAGTGGGGCCTAGAAAGATGGCTCAGCTGTTAAGGCACTGACTGTTTTCCTAAAGGACCCAGGTTCAAATCCCAGCACCCACATGGCAGCTAACAACTGTCTGTAACTCCAAGATCTGACACTCTCACACAGACTTACCTTCAGATAAAACAATGCACATAAAATGAAAGTAAATAGCCAGGCGGTGGTGGCGCATGCCTTTAGTCCCAGCTCTCGGGAGGCAGAGGCAGGCTGATCTCTGTGAGTTCGAGGCCAGCCTGGGCTACAGAGCGAGTTCTGGGACAGGCTCCAAAGCTACACAGAGAAACCCTATCTCGAAAAACCAACCAACCAACCAACCAACAAATAAATAAATAAAAGTAAATAAATAAAAAAAAACAAATTGAAGTGAGCGAAGCAGATCTCTCCCTCCCTTTCTCTCTCTCTCTCTCTCTCTCTCTCTCTCTCTCTCTCTCTCTCTCTCTCTCTCTCTCTCTCTCTCTCCTCTCTCTCTCTCTAAGATATAACTATATTAGATGTGCGTATTTTGTTTCATCTGTATGCATGTGCACCACATGCATGCCTGGTCCCTGTGGAGGTCAGAAGAAGGCATCCAATCCTCTATAACTAGAATTACAGGTGACTGTGACCCACCAGTTAGGTGCTGGGAACTGCTCAGCATCTCTCCAGGCCCTTCACCTGAAGATTTAAAACCAAAGCGGCAAACAAAACCCTTACAAACTGGTGGTTCCTGCGCAAGCTGTCTTCCTTCTCACCACTAGAGGGCAGACTATGAGAAGAAGACTGGAGCATCGTCGTCCTCCCAAACAGGCTAATTGGCCCTGGAGGAATTCTGAGTGCTAAAGAGGAGTAAGTCCTGAATTTGCTAACAAATATTTATGTCCAAGATATTTCTGGCTCACACATTTCCAGTAGCTTCCTAAAGGCTCCAGGGTAAAGCCTGGATGGCATATAAGACTATCCCCAAACTGCCCTCGGTCTTCCCTCCTGGTTTTATCCTTTTACCCTCTGCTCCAGAAGTAGTATGGTGGGAAAAGCCTGCGTGTTGGGGCCAGCCAATCAGAAGCCAGTGAATCATCCCACTCTACCACACTGTATTTATCACTAATTCCTCTCCAGTCTACACGCCTTAGTAAGCTCTCCCGAGGGGAGGGGCCATAGCCCATCTTACTCACTGTCATTCCTTAGGGCACAGCACTTTTCCTGGAAGCTATGAAATATTTATTGGTGCAAATAATAGGTGAATCCATGTGTGACGCTGCTGCAAGCATCATCCCAGCTGTTGAGGAAACTGAGGCAGGAAAGTCACAAGCACAGGCCAGCCTGGGAAACGTAGGCCACATAGCAAGACCCTGAATACGAACAGCGGTACTAACATGTGACTGATGACATCCACATCAAACTTATCATCCTGTCTCCACTTACTTCCCTCCCGTGCTTGCTCTGAGCTAGTATCTCAAGCTGTCTTTATGTGCCCTTTGGGTTCCTGGAGTGTATTTTTACATTCTGCAGCAAGGGTAATTTTTCTAAAATACAAATTTGCTTTAAAATTCTTCTTTTTTTTAAATTAATTTTTAAAACTTCATTTATGCCAGGCAGTGGTGGCGCATGTCTTTTTCTCTTCTTTCTTTTTCTTTTTTTTTCTTTTCTTTTCTTTCTTTTTTTGGTTTTTCGAGACAGGGTTTCTCTGTGTAGTTTTGCGCCTTTCCTAGAACTTGCTTTGTAGCCCAGGCTGGCCCCAAACTCACGGAGATCCACCTGGCTCTGCCTCCCAAGTGCTGGGATAAAAGGCATGCGCCTTGGTGCACACCTTTAATCTCTGTGAGTTTGGGGCAGCCTGGTCTACAAAGTGAGATCCAGGAGAGGCACCAAAACTACATGGAGAAACCCTGTCTCAAAAAACCCCAAAACCCAAAAAACCCAACTTCATTTATTCATGTGTATATCTGTGTGTTCAGGTCAAAGGACAATTTGCAGGAGTCAGTTCTCTCTTTCTTCTGTGTGGGTCCCGAGGATCCAGCTCAGGTTGGCAGGCTGGGCAGCGAGTGAACCATTTTGCCAGCACTTCTATCACTTTTAGAACAAATATCCTACTATTCTTAAAAACGTTTTCATCCAGGCATGGTGGCTCACGCCTCTAATCCCCACACTCAGGAGGCAGAGGCAGGCAGATCTCTGTGAGTTCAAGGCCAGCCTGGTCTACAGAGTGAGTTCCAGGACAACCAGGGTTACTCAGAGAAACCCTGTCTCAAAAAAAAAAAAGGTTTTAGATTTATTTATTTTATTTATGTGTATGAACCCAGAGCCTCTGTCTGTGCTAGGCTGATCTCTGCGAGTTTGAGGCTATCCTGGTCTACAGAGTGAGTTCCAGGACAGAGCTACATAGTGAGACCCTGTCTAGAAAAAACAAAAACAAAAACAAAAAAAACAAAGAAAATTAAAAAAGGTGACTAAATCCCAGGCTGGAGAAATAGCTCAGTGGTAGAGTGCTTGCCTAGCATGCATAATGTCTTGGGTTCAATTCCCAGTACCACCTACAAAAAATAAATAAATAAAGCTCTTGTCTCAGTCCTGGAGAGAGAGAGAGAGAGAGAGAGAGAGAGAGAGAGAGAGAGAGAGAAAGAGAGAGAGACAGAGAGAGACCAGTGAAAGGAAAGATAGCAAATCTCATTGAGTTAAAAATGTGAATAGCGGGCTGGAGAGATGGCTCAGAGGTTAAGATCACTGCTTGCTCTTCCAAAGGTCCTGAGTTCAATTCCCAGCAACCACATGGTGGCTTACAACCATCTGTAATGAGATCTGGTGTCCTCTTCTGGCATGCGGGCATATGTGCAGACAGACAGAACACTGTATACATAATAAATCAATCTTTAAATAAAAAAAAATGTGAATAGCTCCTCCTGGTAACAGAAATCTGGAATCTTAGCATTTGGAAGGCTGAAGTATAAAGATTTCAAGTTCCCTGCAAGCCTGGGCTATATAATATGACTCTTTAAAATGGTGGTTCTCTTCTGTAAAAAAAAAAAATACATATATATATTATATATATAATATATATATTATATATATATAATAGTTGTTCTCAACATGGGGGTCTCGACCCCTTTAAAGTCACATATCAGTCAAATATCCTGTGTAGTAGATATTTACATTACGATTCATAACAGTAGCAAAATCAGTTATGAAGTAGCAACGAAAATAATTTTATGGTTGGGATCACCACAACATGATGAATTTATTAAAGGGTCACAGCATTAGGAAGGTTGAGAACCACTGTTTTAAAACAACAACAACAAAACTGAACAAAAATTATATCTACTTCATAGAATTAAGAGGATTAAATGAAGGCTGAGTGATGGTGATACATGCCGTACATGCCTTTAATCCCAGCACTTGAGTTCAAGACCAGCCTGAGCTACAGAGTGAGTTCCAGGACAGCCAGGGCTACACAGAGAAATCTGGTCTCAAAAAACCAAAAAAAAAAAAAAAAAAAAAAAAAAAAAAATGTATACAATGAACAATGATTACTGGGCTTGGTTTCGTGATGGCTACAATTACTAGGCCTTGACAGTCAAGAACCTGACTATTGACTTACAACATACTTGGCATAGAAAGAGCAGGCTCAGATTCTCTCTCTCTCTCAGCGCCTTCTCCCATTTCCTCTAATTTTATTTATTTATTTATTTATTTGTTTGTTTGTTTGTTTATTTGTTTATTTAGTGTGTGTGTGTGTGTGTGTGTGTGTGTGTGTGTGTGTGTGCAAGGCGGGTATGTGGAGGTCAGATCAGGCCTTTAAGCTGGCATTTCCTGTCAGCAAGTACTTTACCTGCTGAGCCATCCCTGCTGCTCCTCCCACCCCACCCCACCCCCACCCCATCTCTGTGTGCTACATACAGCTTTCCTGTTGCCCAGACTGGCCTCAGACTCACTGTGTAAACAAAACTGGCCTTGAGCACCTGTCCTTCCTCTACCTCCCAAGCACTGCTTACAGGCATACACCACCACACCTGGGTTTTGCTGTTTTGAGACAGTGTCACCATGCACCTCTTTGGCAAGCCTTGAACTCACTCTGCAGACCAGGCTGGCCTCAAATTCATAGAGATCTGTCAGTGTCTGCCTCCCGAGTGAGTGCTGGGATAAAGGTGTGCACCCCAACGGGCCGTCACCTAGCTTTTTTGTTTGTTTTGTTTCTTGAGGCTGGATCTCACTGTAGCTCAGGCTGGCCCGGAACTCTGTTTTAGTTAGGGTTCCTGTTGCGGTGATAAAACACCGTAACCAGAAGCAACTTGGGAGGAGAGGTTCTGTTTGGCTTACGCTTCCGTATCATGGTCCACCATTGAAGAAAATCAAGGCAGGAACTCGGAGGAATGCTTCGTACTGGCTTGCTTCTCATAGCTTGCTCAGCCTGCTTTCTTATACACCCTCAGGTACCACCCACCATGGGCTGGACCCTCTCACGATCAGGAAATGCACCACAGGCTTGCTCATGGGCCAACCTGGTGGGACATGTGAGACTCTCTCTTCTGAAAGGACTGTGTCAAACTGACATGAAAACTAGCCAGCACAGACACCCTATGTGATAACAGGCTGGCCTTAAACGTGCAATCCTCCTGCCTCAGCCTCCCGGGACTGGGATTACAGGCAGGAGCCACCGTGCCCCAAGCATATTATCTTTTGCTCTCTAATATCTGAATTGAAAGAGAAGAGGGATGGGATACAGCTCAGCAGGAAAGTGTGTGCTCAGCACTCAGAGCACCTAGGTCTCATCCCCAGCGCTGCCCAAAGAAAGAACACATGACAGCCTGCGAGCAAGAAAGACAATGTGAAGAATGAGAACAAAAGAGAAAAACTATAAGCTGGATGTCTCCAAAAAGGAAGGAAGACTGTAAATAAACTCAGTTGTAGAATATTACCTAGCATATGTGAGACTCCGGGTTCAATCCCCAACATTGAAAAAAAAAAAAAAAACAGGTTTTAAATTTAAAGAAAGGAAGTAATTAATAATAATAAAAGCGACCCAGCCAGGAGAGAAACAGCTAAGTCATGCTAATGATTAAGCATTAGGGTAAAAATGCCAAAATGCTGTGTCTTGTTCCTCTGGTCTGTTGTTTCCTGACTTTCTGGGATGTATATCTTTAGAATAAAATTGCTGAGCTAAATGGAGTGAGTTGCTTTTTGTAACTTGGAATGCCTAACTGACACAGGAACCATTTATCTGTTTGGGAAAAACTTAGGTCCTTTGAGGCAAAGTTTCTGGCTCCCTCCCCTGTTTCCTTGCTTCATGGGGAGAAGCACTGGCCACGTTTCCTAATATTATTACTTGGTCTTCTCTGGTGTGACGATTTAGACTGTGAATTTTTTATATTTTATTTTATTAGTTTTTTTTCTAGATAGGGTCTCACTGTGTAGCTCTGGCTGTCTTAGTACTCACTAGGCAGCTCTGTAGACCAGGCTGGCCTTGATCTCACAGAAATCCACCTGCCTCTGCCTCCTAAGTGTTGGGAATTAAGGTGTGTACCACTTTGCCCGGCTTAGACTGTGAATTCTTTGAGGACAGGGTACCTTGTCTGTTCCCAGCAGAACAGTGTGTCCAGCAGTAGACTGCGGTACAGCAGAGATACTTAGTACAGGGAGCCAGATACTGCTCTGTACACTTTATAGATTTCGATTTATTTCATCTGCGTGAAAGCCCTCTGAACAGATACGGTTACACTCCTCATTTTACAGGCAGGGGAAGTGCAGCAGAGGAAGCTTTGCCAGTGGTTTGAAAAGCAAAGGGGACAGAAGGGATGCAAGTTGGGAGGTTTGGCTCAGAGAATAGGCACTTAGCAATTGTGCCATGTAACCTGAATGGCAGGGGAGTGTGGACAAGGGTGATAGTTAATATGACTGTGTGAGAACTTTAAGAGAATATATTTATTTTTATTTTTTTTTTTATTTTTTTTGTTTTTTGTTTTTTGTTTTTCGAGACAGGGTTTCTCTGTGTAGCTTTGCGCCTTTCCTGGAACTCGCTTTGGAGACCAGGCTGGCCTCGAACTCACAGAGATCCGCCTGCCTCTGCCTCCCGAGTGCTGGGATTAAAGGCGTGCGCCACCACCGCCCGGCTGAGAATATATTTATTATGTATGTCATTTTTATGTGTATGAATGTTTTGCTGGCATGTATGTATGTATGTCATGTGGGTTTGGGTGCTGGCATGTATGTATGTGTGTCATGTGGGTTTGTGGTGCCCTCAGAGGTTGGCAGAGGACATCTGATCCCCCTGGAACTGGAGCTGTAGATGGTTGTGAGCCACTGTGTAGTGCTGGTAACTGAACCTAGGTCCTCGGCAAGAGCAGCAAGTGCTCTTAACCACTGAGCCGTCTCTCCAGCCCCTGTTTGAGCCCTTTAGTTCAGAGCATTTTCATACATACTGTCTGTCTGACTATTATCAAGAGTCTGCTCATGCTTTTCTATTTTTATTTTTGTGTTTATGTGTATGAGGGTTTCGTTTGTCTATGTATCACATGTGTGCCTGGTCACCAGAAGAGGGTGTGACATTCCTTACAGCCAGCATTATAGACAGTCTTGAGCCTTCCTGTGGGAGCTGGGAAACCCAAACCCAAGTCCTCTGGAAGAATAGCCAGTGTTTTAACCCCAGAGCCATCTCTCAGAGCCCTGTGTGTGAAACCAGCCAGCAGTTCTACCCCTGAAATAAGGAAAACCCGGTTTCTTCCTTGCAAGCACGGCAAGTTGAGTTGACCCACGCCATTAGCCCCAGCACTTGGGAGGCCTCAGAGGCAGGTGGATCTCTGAGTTCCAGGCCAGACTGGTCTACATAGTGAGTTCCAGGACAGCCAGGGCTACATAGAAAAACCCTGTCTTGAATAACAACAACAACAACAACAAAAAGAACAGAAAAAGAAATAGAAGGAAAGAACACAGAAAGACTTATTTTGTAAATAGCTTGGCCTTTGTACAGCTGCAAACACCTGACAGTTGGTCAGATTTCTAGGCTAGGATCTAAAAAGATCATTGTATACGGCATGAAAACCTTTCCTCTGGGGCTAAGCAACCCCTTTCTTGGATATTCCAAAAACTGCCAGTTTCTCCATAAACCCAACAATGGAGAGTGTATGGGGGGTGGAAGGGGAGGGTGGATGTAGCGGTGATTCCACTTTGTACTATTGTTTTTAAAGGAGTCTGGCTGTACGGAGCTCTTGCAGATGCCTTTATTGGCAGCTTCAACCCGTTGCTTTTGAGTTGCCATGGCAACTGGAAGCCAAACCAGGGTGGGGGGTGGGGGTGGGGGGACGGGGACTGTTTATTGGTGAGTGATAAGGAGCCAAAAGAAAAGACAGTTCTTTGAGGGAAGCCTGGGGTTGTTGTGGGGGTGGAGCAGCGTGTTTATGTATTAGCTTAGGGTAAATCCAGATGCCTCTTGGCACTATGGATACACAAGCAACTGAAAGCAGGGCAAACAGGAAGGCTACCTAGGAGCTTCCTGGCATGGTTTCTTCTTCCTAATTGCCTGTATCTCAGAGATCTGAGTGAATGACCAGGGGAGAGGTCTGATGCTAGCAACTGTTCAGCACAAACACGGTCTAAAGTATTAATGGTGCCCAGTAGGAACAGGAGGAGTCGGCGCGATCTTCTGAAAGCCAGGAAATAGCGGGAGCTGCCTGTACCTGGACAAAACCCACCCGGGAGGTGAGTGAGGTTTGCGTTTGAGCTGAATTCCTGGGGACACAGCCATATGGCTTTTACCGACTGCCATCCTCCACACGGTATGTATACCCCTCTTGGGCAGCAGCTAAAACCTACGGAAGATTGTGCTCTTGCCCGTGCCTTAAATCCCCCCCCCCCCCGACATGATCAGCTGGAACTGTTCACTGAGGTCTCAGGGTGTCCCAATTTACCTTTCCAGCCCGAATCCCTGCCCCAAAGCTAGGGTCCTCCTTCCCTTTTTCCAAGCCACTTTCCCACTTCTCTGATTTTTCCTCCCTAGAGTAGGAGGCTCCAGGGGACCACAGCTGACTCCTCCAGGCACAGAGGATTGAGTCATCCTGCAGGCGTCAGAGCGGGTAGCAACAGCTCCGCTGATCTGTATGCAGCTCCAACTCCCTCTCCAGTTCAGAGTTTTGGAGCCGTCTTGTTCGAAAGTAAAGAACAGAACACAGATGGCTGGTAACGGGATCCCACAGGGGCCTCCTTTCCCACTGAGTTCATCCTGCTAATCCTTTTACAGAAGAGAAAATAAGTGGTAAATGGAAAAAGGGAAAAAAGACTATAGCTTCTCCAGTCTACCAGCTCCGTTCTGTGGGTCTTGGTAGGAGGTCTCTGAGAAGGACTCTCACTGTCTGTTAAATTTCCTAGCCAGATCCCCTTCCTGGTCTCTTCTCCCTGACCCCTTCTTTCACTTCATTCTCCCCATTTTCCACCCTGGCTCCCGGTTCTTTGTGGCTTTGAATCTGATGGAGTATGTTGTCAGAGATGCCTGAA
Organism: Peromyscus eremicus; assembly: GCF_949786415.1. Taxonomy (NCBI): domain Eukaryota; kingdom Metazoa; phylum Chordata; class Mammalia; order Rodentia; family Cricetidae; genus Peromyscus; species Peromyscus eremicus. The sequence goes on along the minus strand of NC_081423.1, from coordinate 60,761,844 downwards.
TGCCTTCTATTTGAACGAGACACTTTTTATTTATTTATTTGTTTGTTTGTTTGTTTGTTTGTTTTTATTTAGGTTTTTTTAGAGACAGGGTTTCTCTGTGTAACTTTGATGCCTGTCCTGGATCTTGCTATGTAGACCAGGCTGGCCCTGAACTCACAGAGATCCACCTGGCTCTGCCTCCCGAGTGCTGGGATTAAAGGTGTGGGCCACCACCGCCCCGCTATTTACTTATTTTTATTATCATTAATTTTTTTTTCATATAGCTGGTCGGTGATGGCGCACGCCTTTAATTCCAGGACTCCGGAGGCAGAGCCAGGCGGATCTCTGTGAGTTTAAGGCCAGCCTGGTCTACAGAGTGAGTTTCAGGACAGGCTCCAAAGCTACACAGAGAAAGCCTGTCTTGGAGGAAAAATCATGTGTGTACTGGGCTATTAAAAGAAAGTTTTTCTGGGAACCAAATCCAGGGCCTTGTACTACTAGACTCACATGCTCCTCCCTCCTCAGCCTCACAGGTAGGTGGGACTGCAGGTATGAGCTACCACAAATGGCTGCATTGCCAGTTATTAGCTGCTTGAACTCAGACAATTTGCCTAACCTCTTGGGCTGTAGGTAAGGATTCAGACCATCTCTATATATACTTTACCAATCGGCTTGCAGATTAAATAGGTAGAAACAAGGAATACAGTAAGTGATTAATAAGTATTTTCTTGGGCTCCCTGTTACTATAAGTGCCAGGTCACTGTTTTCAAGGTGTGTGTGTGTGGGGGGGTGTTTCCTAACAAGAAAGATATCATTTATGTTCCAGAGCTGCTGAAGCAATTGTGCAAAGAAAGATAAACACTGTTTTTCTCTAACTGGAGGATTCTTAATGAAGGTTGATGGCTTTCTCTCTCTTTTTTTCCTCCTCCACTCTTGATGGCTTCTGGCTTTCTCTTTTTAATTATTTATTCATTCATGTATGTGTGTGTGTGTGTGTGTCTACACATGCATGCCATATTATGTCTGAGGAAGTCAGAGGACAACTTTTGGGAATCTGTTCTCTCCTTTTTTTTTTTTTTTTTTTTTTTGGTTTTTTTGGTTTCTTTGGAGACAGAGTTTCTCTGTGTAGCTTTGCACCTTTCCTGGAACTCGCTTTGGAGACCAGGCTGGCCTCGAACTCACAGAGATCCGCCTGGCTCTGCCTCCCGAGTGCTGGGATTAAAGGCGTGCACCACCACCGCCCGGCTTGTTCTCTCCTTCTATCATGGGTTCCAGGTATTGAATTCAAGTCATCAGACTCAGTGGCAAGTGCCTTTACTGGCTCCAGCCATCTCATCAGCCCTAGTTTTTTTTTTTTTTTTAAGACAGGGTTTCTCTGTGTAGTCCTGGCTGTCCTGAACTCGATTTGTAGACCAGGCTGGCCTCAGACTCACAGAGTGACCCTCCTCCCGAGTGCTAGGATTAAAGATCTGAGCTACCACCGCCTGTTGATATTATTCCTTTTCACATCTATTTTTTTTTCTGTGTATGTGGAGGAGTGGGGTGTATACTACAACATGGGTATAGAGCTCAGAGGACAACTTGTAGGAGTTGGCTCTCTCTCCTTCCATCAGGTGGATTCTGGGACTAAACCTCAGGCTATTGGGCTTGGCCATCTCTGTCTCTACCCACTATGCCAATGGTTTTCTTGTAATTTTAAAAAATAACTTATTTATTCTTATTTTATGTACATTTGTGTTTTGCCTGCATGTATGTCTGTGTGAGGGTGTCAGATCTTGGAGTTACAGACAGTTGTGAGCTGCCATGTGGGTGCTGGGAATTGAACCCAGGTCCTCTGGAAGAGCAGCCAGTGCTCTTAACTTCTGAGCCATCTCTCTAGCCCTCTTGTAATATTTTTATATTCCCTCTTGGAAGAGAAGATGCTGGACTGCTGATTGACTGTGTGACCTTTGGTAAGTTGTTATCCCTCCTGAAGGATCTCCTTCACTCCAGAAAAACAAGGAGGAGTGGTTGCAGTCTGTGTGAACCGCAGAGAAAAGTTAAGTATAGGATGATATTGTCCTTGGCATCAAGAATACCCAAAGTGTTTATGCTGCCAACTCAGATGCCACTGTTGAATTCATGTGATTGCCAAAGGCTCAGCTGACACAGGGCTGTGGCTGGACATGGTTCCTTTGTTCAGACAGTAAACATGTGCACTGTCAATTATACTAATGTGTGTTGCTCTAGTTGGAGCAGGAGGAGGCTGATGATGAGGCCAGGACACTGCACCTCATTCTGTCTGACCAGGAGCTCTCTGGCAACACGTTTTTCCTGTCTCTCTTTGTAACTGGTAATTAGGTTCTCAGCTGAGCTGTCAGGCATCTTGACAGGTTTCATGGGCAGTCACCAGCTGACAATTTACAACTTTGGGTTTTTCACAGCTGGAATGTTCCCTCCCAGGAAACCAAGGTGTCTCAATCCTGTGCTCTTCCCATTGTGTGAGCAGGATCTGAGAGCAAGGCTAGCTTTCTTAATGCATTGTCTAGATCCCAAGCAGTAGGGGTGTGGGACATCTTTGCATTTGTGTATGGGAGAGCTGACTGTGGCTTGATAATGAAGTGGGAGTCACCAAAGCTAGAAATGGCATGGGAATAGGATTTAATACAGCACCCTCTTCCTTCCTTTCTTTCTCCCTTTTTTTTTCTTTCTCTTTTTATTTTTGAGACAGTCTCATGTAGCCCAGGCTGGCCTGAAACTTGCTTTGTAGCCAAGGATGATCTTGAACTTCTGATCCTTCTGATACAGCTATCATCCACCATGTCTGGTTTACAGAAACCTGGAGGTTAAACCCAGAGCTTCATGCATGCTAGGTCAGAACTCTACCAACTGAGCTATATTCCCAATCCAGAACACAATTTTTTTTTTTGAGCGGAGTTTGTTTGGGATTTTTGTTTTCACTTCTTATTTTATTCTTGTATGTTTGTACACATGTATATACACATGTATGTGGAGGCCAGAGGTGTCTTTCAGAATGACTGTCCACTTTATTTTTTGAGACAGGGTCTTTTACCGAACCTGGAGCTTGCCCATTTGGATAGACTGACTGGCTAGCAAACCTCAAGCATCTTCCTGTTCCCACCCTCCTGGTGCTGGGATTGTAGGCATTTGATCCCTTTCTTTGCTTGTTTGTTACTTTTTTTTTTTTTTTTTTTTGAGACAGGGTTTCTCTGTGTAACAGAGAAATTTGTATACCAAAAATTCAATTTGTGTACCAGGCTGGCCTCGAACTCACAGAGATCCACCTGCCTCTGCCTCCCAAGTGCTGGGATCAAAGGCATGCGCCACCACCGCCCATCAGATCTATTTATTTTTATTTCCTGTGTATGAGTGTTTGCCTACTTGTGTGTATGTGCATTGCATGCATGCCTGGTGCCTGTGGAAGTTCCAAGGGCATCAGATCCCTTGGAACTGCTGTTATGGATGCTTGTGAGCCACCATGTGGATGCTGGGAACCACACCCTGGTCCTCTGCAAGGGCAATGAGTGCTCTTTCCTGTTGACCATCTCTCCAGTCTCAACACCCAGCTTTTAAGTAGGCTCTGAGGATTGGATCACAGGTCCTCATTCTTGCGCTTTATTGACTGGGCTGTCTCCCCAGTCCCCTGACCACTTGAAGTTTTTTTAAATATGTATTTTTATTGCACATATGTGTGCCTGCAGGACGTGTAAGTGCTATGGTCTTGTGTGGAGATCAGAGGTCAACTTTCCAGAGTCAATTCTCTCTTTCTACCATGTGGGTCCTGGGGATCAAACTCAGGTTGTCAGGCTTGGTGAGTGCCTTGCTCATTAAACTGTCTCTCAGACCTCTCACTTCTATAGTCCAGGCTAGCTTTAAACTCATTGTAATCCTCTTGTCTCAGCCTCTTGAGTACTGTTGCTGTAGGCATGAACCACCATGCTAACTGACAGGGCACCCCCCCCTCCCGTCCCCCTCCTGTCCCCACCCCCTTGCTGGGGATGAGCCTGGGCATTGCCCTTGCTAGGCCAGAGCTCTGCCTCTGCGCCTGATCCCCAGCCCCATCTGGGTGTTTTGAATGATAAAGCTGAAGAGAAAGTTCAAATAAAACCCCTAAGAGTTCATAGTGAATAGAAAACCGGACCAGGGACAAGGATGTGCCAGCCCTAGGAGCTGCAAAACAGGGACGATGTGAGCCTGGGAGCTCTCCGGTCAGCCAGGCAGCAGGGCGAGGGGAGTGTGTGTGTGTGTGTGTGTGTGTGTGTGTGTGTGTGTGTGTGTTGGGGGTTCTCGTTCTTCAGTTCTTTCCTGTCTAGGTCAGAGCTCCCCAGATTGGCTTTGATGCTTATCCTGATCATGGCGCCAGTCAGACTGTCCCACAAAGCCAATCGCGCTGCTCATCTCTTGTCTTTGCTAGCTAGCAACCATTGTCTTTCTTTCTGGTCACCGTACCTTAGTTTCTTCCTGGGAAGCAGCTTCTCCTTTATTCACAGTCTACTCAGGGGTGTTCATGCTGAGTTTAGGGCGTCCTGGGGATGGGATGTATTTATCAGAGTAAACTGGTGTCCAGCATTCCCCTAGGTCCAGCTCAGGAATGGCAAGCTGACCTTCAGATTCAATCAGAACCTGGGGCGTCATAAGGTTTTCTCTGGCATTTTGGAGAAATAACGAAACATTTAATGTTTATTGAGTGTTCAATCCTGTATCAGGGAGAATTAGAAACACTGAACTTATTTTATTGTGTTCAATAACCATATTAAGTGTGGATGATTATTACTCCCTTTTATAAATGGTGGAATTGAGGCAGAGAGAGATCTAGCCCAGGGCCTCACGCATGCTGAACATGTAATCCACCGCTGAACTCTGTTGCCAACCTGGCACAAAAAAAAAAACAAAAAAAAACCCGTTTGCTACCTACCTAAAAATACTTTAAAAGCATGTGGAAGCCAAAATATTCTTGTTTTCCTTAAGCTGCTTTGGGTCTGCTTTTGTGTCATTTATAACCAAAGAGTTTTTCTTTCCCATGAGGCTATGTTCTTGAAGCTAGGAGTGTACCTTCTTACTCATGTCTACATCCAGAGCCTGGCATGGCGAACATAGCTGACATTCAATGAGTACTGTCTATCAGTTCAGTCATTCCACAACATTTTCTGTGATGTGTTAGACATTGGAATAGGTGTAGAAAGTAGAAATCAAATGGAGTACATGAATGTTGTTTACCTACAGTGTACAGAGAGAAGCAATTGTGGGGTGAGCGTGACAGAGAACTCTAGGCAAAGAAAGGCTCCCTCGCATGCTGGAGTCCTCAAAATTTGCCGCTACTTTGGTACTATGTGTTTGACCTGTGGGTGTTTCTGGGTTCTTGCACCTGCCGGATGTTTGCAGGGTTATCTGAGGTTCTAGGAATGTTTGGAATGCTTCTCCATGGGATGAACATGCATGCCACAGTTCCAACTGTCACATGAACCATGCATTTTCTAGTAGGCCTCTCTGCGAAACTTTAAGTCTCGAAGTATATCCTGGGCCTGGAGAGATGGCACTGGATGCTCTTCCAGAGAACTTGGGTTTTTGTTTTTTTTTGGTTTTTCGAGACAGGGTTTCTCTGTGTAGCTTTGCGCCTTTCCTGGAACTCACTTGGTAGCCCAGGCTGGCCTCAAACTCACAGAGATCCGCCTGGCTCTGCCTCCCAAGTGCTGGGATTAAAGGCGTGCGCCGCCGCCGCCGCCGCCGCCGCCGCCGCCGCCGCCGCCGCCGCCGCCGCCGCCGCCGCCGCCGCCGCCGCCACCACCACCACCGCCACCACCACCACCACCGCCCGGCCAAGAACTTGGGTTTTATTCCCAACATTCACCTGGCTGTTCCCAACTGTCTATAACTCTTGTTTCAAGAGAATCTCATGTTCTCTTTTGGCTTCTAATGGCACTACATCCAGGTGGCTCACAGACACACATGCAGACAAACTCCCATAAACACAGAATTAAAATAAAAAAATACCCTATTAGACAGTGGATTGTGCACACCTTTAATCCCAGCACTCTGGTGGCAGAGGCAGGCAATCTCTGTGAGTTTAAGGCCAGGCTGGTCTACAAAATGAGTTCTATGACAGCTAGGGCTGTCACACAAAAGAACCCTGTCTCAAAAAACCAAAACCATACAAACAAACAATCAAACAAAACCCCAAAGCAATAATAAAAATAAAAGAATAAAAGTAATGGTAATGATGATGATGATAATGATGATAATAATAATAAATAACCCATTGCATTAGCATGCCCTATTTCCCAGAAGAGATCATAGACAGGCAGTTTTGCTGTAGTGAGGTGATGGTTTCTTCCACCTTAGGTGTCTCCATACTCTTTTAACCAGCATGCCACAGAACTCCTCTAACCAGCATGCCCACAGAACTCCTGTAACCAGCATGCCCACAGAACTCCTCTAACCAGCATGCCCACAGAACTCCTCTAACCAGCATGCCTACAGAACTCCTGTAACCAGCATGCCCACAGAACTGCATCATTTGGCCTCACCAACAATTAACTTCTACTTTGTAGTTAGTGAACATCTGTTGTTTCTGTCTGTCCTGTATTTCTCTTTTTCTGGCAAAAGTATCCTACGTTCCTTTTGGGAATATCCTTTCTGTGTACTTATTGTGGGAGAGTGACTCAAAAGTCTTACTGCTTGGTGAAGCAAATGGCCCAAGGGAGGCTTTTTTATGTTTGTTGTTTTGAGACTGAGTCTCACTATGTAGCCTTGGCTGGCCTTGAATTCATGGAGATCTTCCTGCCTCTGCCTTCTGAGTGCTAAGATTAAAAGCCAGGGGAAGCGCCCATGCTAACTTTTTCAGGATTGTTCATTTGGAGTCTATACGATGTTAGACCAGACCGAGAAGTTTCCTTTTGCTTTTAGGAGGCCAAATGAGGATGGTGTAGCTCTGGATCTTTAATGGCCATTCTTCTCAGTCCACTTTTCCTCCACCCCTGGTCCAACATCTTTTTGCCACATGAAAAAACAAACAAACAAAACAAAACACTAAGCTGCAATCCGTCCTCAGTGCGATTGCTGTGAAACTCATTATGAAAGCTGGAAACACTTCACAAGTCTCCAGTTCTGACCTTCCAGTCCTCATAAAGCTGTGGTTCTCAGTTTTCCTAATGCTGTGATCCTTTAGTACAGGTCCTCATGTTGTGGTGACCACCCCCATCATAAAATCATTTTTGTTGCTAAATCATAACTGTAATTTTGCTACTGTTATGAATCGTAATGTAAATATTTTTGGAGATAAAAGGTTTGCCAAAGGGGTCATGATCCACAGGTTGAGAACCACTCAACTCAACTTGAAGTTTCAAATTATTTCAATTTACTCTCTCTCTGTCTCTCTCTGTGTCTCTGTCTCTGTCTCTCTCTGTGTCTCTCTCTCTGTGTGTGTGTGTGTGTGTGTGTGTGTGAGAGAGAGAGAGAGAGAGAGAGAGAGAGAGAGAGAGAGAGAGAGAGAGAGAGAGAGAGAGCATGTCACATGTCACAGTGTGTGGAGAGCAGAGAACAACTACTGGGGGATGTTTTTTCCCTATACCATGTAGGATTGAACTCAGGTTGCCAGGGTTGGTTCATAGGCCATCTGGCTGGCTCCTCAGTTGCCTTCAGTTCCATATTTACAATATCCCACGCTCTGTGTGAGGGAAACTTACGAAAAGGGGGTATATGGGTGACCATTTACACAGTGCCATTTGATAACTGTATCAGATCTCTGCCCCCTGCTCGGAAGTTTCTGGACAGTGGGCAAGGGAAAAGCAGTTTAAGCAGGAAAGCTCAAGTACTAAGCAAGCTGAAATATTACATAAAACCAGAACTTTGGGGGAAAAGGCTCTTGTTATTATCAGTGAGTATGAAAACCATATCGAGGTTGACCAGAAGACTCGGTGGGTGAAAACACTGCTGCCAAGCCCAGTGACCTGAGTTTGATCTCTGGAACACACTGGAGAGAGGGAACCAACTCCTAAAATCACTAACCACCACATATACACCATTCATGCATACAAACATACTAAATAAAAACTTAAAAACAGTATCAGTAAAAGGAGAACTTGCTCACCATGTATGAGGCCTGAAATTCAACCCTTAGTACAAAAAGGGCCGGGGGGGGGGGGGGGGCCGCTACTAATATCAGAAAACTTTTAGATTCATTTCCTGTGTGTGTATGGTATCAATGACAATATTCAGGATTGGAGTACATGACATTAGTGGCAGTATTGGGAAACACCGAAGAATCCAAATTTATCAGCTGTACCTTTGTTCTTAGTATGGACACATACAGCTTTAAAACAAGATGCACTATATAGAGGAACATACCCAGGAACTGGGGGCTGAGCACAGTGTATAGAGAGAGAAAAAGAAGTGCTGGGGATGGAACCATGGCAGAGGGCTTGCCCAGTGTGCACAAGTCTTTGGGTTTGGTCCCCAGTGCTGCAAAATAAGCAAACGAACAATTGAATAGAATTTTCCATCTCCCTCTACTGCCCCCCCCCCCCAAATGCTGGGATCAAAGCCAGGACCTCCTACATGCTGGGTAAGGACTCTCTCCCTGACCTCTACAACACTTTCAGTTTCGGAGACTGACTTTTCATGGTGTAATAAATATGTCCCCCCATCACCACCCCCATTTGATTTGAATTGTCTTTTTTTTTTTTTTTTTTTCATTTTCTTTTTTTCTTTTTCAGACAGGGAACCAAATAACCCAAGCTGTCTTCAAAATTTGCTTTGTGGCCAAGCATAGTTTTGAAGTCCTGATCCTTCTTTGGTCTCCAGTTCCAGAATCCTGGGATTATGGCCATGTTGCAATACCTGGCTGAACTGCCACTTTCAACCAAAACAAAAAGGTTTCTTACTAGTTCAGTATTACTACTTAGTTAAAAAACAATACCGCTGGGCGGTGGTGGCGAACCAGGAGGTGGTGGCGCTCGCCTTCAATCCCAGCACTCGGGAGGCAGAGCCAGGCAGATCTCCGTGAGTTCGAGGCCAGCCTGGTCTACAGCATGAGATCCAGGACAGGCACCAAAAGCTACACAGAGAAACCCTGTCTCAAAAAACCAAAAAACTAAAACAAAAACAAAAACAAAAAACAAAACAAAACAAAAAAACAATACCAACAACAAGATCCTTAGACAAACGTGGCAGCAGCCCTCCTGTCGTCTTAGCACCGGAACACGGGAGGCTGGAGGACCAGGAGTTGGAGGTGGGGCTGGGGATGTGTTTCAGGTGGTAGGGTGCTTGTCCAGCATGGACACAGCCTTAAGTTCTGGTCCCCATTACACGTTTATAACTGAGGCACTTGAGCACTGGCGGCAGGAGCGCAGAAGTTCAAGGACTTCCTTTAAGATCCTCGTTGAGTTCACAACAAACTCAAAGCCAGCCTGGGCAACAGGAGACTGTCTTAAACAAACAAATGAACGAAGCCCAAAGATAATTCCAGGGTGTTAAGAACATGGGCTTTTCTAGGTTTTGATTACCAGCTGTTTCTGTTTCCTGTGTGGCACGAAGCTGGTGAGCATTCACATAGCTTTTTGTTTTTGAATCTTAGCAGATGTCAGGCAAAGGAAAACCATGACAAAATCACCAATTGGTCTTGAAGATAAATTCCAAAAAAACCTCTCAGTCCACAAACATTCTGCCCAACCTTTCCCATCGTCACAGATGTCCCAGACAATCACCGTTGTGAGACACTGATCATGGGATGCCTGCCAGTGGGTAGTGTCAGAGCAGTGGGATAAATATTTACCCCCTTACACATAGGCAATAATAGCTAACCATGTAAAACATTTTCCATGGGTTAGGCACAGAGCTAAGCTAAGCGTTTTACATGGTATTTTATGTAATCCTCCTGTAACCCTCTGAGGGGGTTAATGTCAACTCCATTTTTTTTTAAGTGGTACTTCAGATTGAACCCAGAGTCTTGTGCATGTCAAGCAAGTAATTCACTAACGAGCTGAGTCCCCAGCTCTCAACTAACCCCATTTCACAGATGAAGAGACACGCGCTCAGCATGCTTATTTTAATGATACAAGGTGAGGTGGTCGTTGAGAGTGGGTGGTGGGGCTGGGACTGGAAAATCAGTGTTCTCAGTGACAGCTGCACCTCCTTTCCAGCCACTGGTGAATTTCTCCAGGGCTGCGTTCTTCTTTTAGGCAGCTGCTTTAACTTATTCATGGCTTGCTGCAGAAGCTTATCTGATACTTGAGACTGAAAGCGGTCCAGGTCAGAACTTTCTCAGACTGAATTGCATGCTGCCATCTTTTGGTACCTTGACCCAACATTCGAGTATTCTTGTGGTTTAAAAGGGAAGGATTTGTTCCTTCCACTTGCAGAATATTTTAAAAAGATTGCATTCCTCAGTGCTTCCTCCCTGCTTCCCTCCCCAATCCATTCCCCCTTCCTTCTTTCCAGTGCCAGGAATCAAACCTATGGCTTTGTGGTGATATATTGTGTACCCTAATAAACTTTGGCTGAAGATCAGAGAACAGAACAAGCCACTAGATTAAACATAGAGGCCAGACAATGGTAACACACACTTTTTTTTTCCAGACAAGGTTTCTCTGTATATCCCTGGCTGTCCTAGAACTCACTCTGTAGACCAGGCTGGCCCCAAACTCAGAGATCTGCCTGCCTCTGCCTCCCTGGTGCTGGAATTAAAGGTGTGTGCCACCACTGCCTGGCTCTGTTTCTTTTCCTAGACTGAGTCAATCTAATGCAGTCCAGGGTGGCTTTGAACTCACAGAGATCCAGACGGATCTCTGCCTCCCAAGTGCTAGGATTAAAGGTGTGTGCCACCACTGCCTGGCATCTATGTTTAATCTAGTGGCTTGTTCTGTTCTCTGATCTTCAGGCAAATTTTATTAGGGTACACAATATATCATCACATGGCTTTGTGCATAAGACTGGTGTTTGAAAAAGATGTTCACAAGATGGATCCTATCATTGGAGAATGAAGGGCTTAACAAGTAACTCTGGGGGCTAGAGAGATGGCTCACTGGTTAAGAGAAGTGCCTGGTCTTCCGGAGGACCTGGGTTCATTTCCTGATGCCCACATGGCAGCTCACAACTGTCTGTAACTCCACTTCCAAGTATTCAACATTCTAATACAGACATACATGCAAGCAAAATGCCATTGCACATAAATAAAAATAAATAAATCATTTTAAAAAAAAGAAGAAGCCGGGCGGTGGTGGCGCACGCCTTTAGTCCCAGCACTCGGGAGGCAGAGCCAGGCGGATCTCTGTGAGTTTGAGGCCAGCCTGGACTACCAAGTGAGTCCCAGGAAAGGCGCAAAGCTACACAGAGAAACCCTGTCTCGAAAAACCAAAAAAAAAAAAAAAAAGAAGAAGAAGTAATGCTGAAACCAGGCATTGGTACTGGGGAGGCAGAGGCAGGAGAGTCTCTGTGAGTGTGAGGCCAGTCTGGTCTGTATAGTGAGTTCCAGGACAGCCAGAGCTACATAGGGAGACCCTTTTTCAAAGCAAAACAAACCACAAAAAAACAAAAACAAAAACAAAACCAAACCAAAGCAAAAAACATATACCACCCCCATAAAAAAGTAACTCTGTTCATGATCAGCTTTATTTTCTAGCCTGTGAAATTGCTCCTATCAGGCATCGTTCTAGAGATCCATCTGAGTGAGGGATGACAGCCACGTTGTAATCTGCTGTTATAGCTGCTCCTGGCACTGAAAACCAAAGTCTACGATGGCTACATGGAAAAATGGGAGTCAGGGACTCTAATTATCCAAGAGAAAGGGAGATAAACACAGAAGGAGGGAGGAGGGCTTAATGGAGAAAAAGTTCATGGGTACACTGATAACGTTCTAGAATACATTGAATGGGCTTCTAGTAATGTATAGATTTATTGGATGATTATTGGTTCCATGGAGTGCTTCACTGTTCTTTTCTAAATGGATAACTCTAAGACACATCCTTCTTACCAAAGTATATCCTCTCATTCAGCTTTCTATTTTATTTTATTTTTTTCTTCTCTTGTGAGGGAATAAAGATTTCTTCCTTTATTTTTTTCTTTTTCTTTTTTTTTTGGTTTTTCAAGTCAAAGTTTCTTTGTAGCCCTGACTCTCCTGGAACTCTGTAGATCAGGCTGGCCTTGAATTCAGAGATCCACCTGCCTCTGCCTCCTGAGTGCTGGGATTAAAGTTGTGTTCCAACACTGCCCAGTGGGAATAGAGATTTCTATAGGAAATATCAATGTGATTGCAAGAAGCTGACATTAACTGACACTGGGTAGAAGGATTACCGCCAACAATTAATTTCTCACTTAGATGTTTTTAATCTGTTATTAGGGATTGAACCCAGGGCCTCATGCATTCTAAGCAAGAACTCTATCATGAAGCAACATTTCCAACCCTTGTTTTTTGCTTTTTAATTTTTAATGGCTGTGCATTGTGGCTCATGCCTTTAGTCCCAGCACTTGGGAGACAGAGGCAGGATGATCTTTGTGAGTTCCAGGCCAGCCAGATCTATATAGTGAATTCAGGCCAGGCAAGGCTATATAGTCACACCCTGACTCAAAAACAAAAACAAAACAAATCACCAGAGTCTGTGTTCTGTCTGTATTTAGTGGCTGTGCAATGTTACTCAAAGTTACTTAGCTTCTCCAAGTTTATGTGTAATGGGAACCATCATTATATCACCTCTTTTCAAGGAGTCTAGGAAGACCACAGAAAACAAAAAATGTGAACACTACTTGCCACAGAGTAACTCTAAACATTAGATCTGTATTTTGTTTATTTAAGCTGGTTTAATGTGGTGGTATACACCTATAATCACAGTCCAGGGGAGGTGGAGGCAGGAGGATCAGGAGTTTAGGAGTTCAAGGTCATTCTTGGCTACATAATGAGTTCCAGGCCAGCCTGGGCTAGATGACCTACATGAAACCCTGTCTCCAAAAACTGAAAAGAAGGCTGACATGCAATAGAAATTCAACAAGGTTTTTTCTTTTCTTTCCATTCCATATAGTATTTTGTTTGTGTTTGTTTAAATTTTTTGTGACAGTCACTTAGTGTGTGTGGTGGGGGAAGGGACATATGTGTCATTGTATGCATGCGAACTCAGAGGTCCTCTCCCTCTACCATGTGAGTCCTATCCAGGGATCTAACTCGGGCTGTCAGGCTGGTGACAGGTGCCTTTACCTGTTGAACCATGATGCTGGGCCTTGTTTTCTGGGCCTGTTAGGTAGTTTGTTTGTTTCTAGATTGAGTTTTACTCTCAAGCCTAGGCTGGACATTGAATTCAAGGAAATCCTCCTGCAACAGCCTCCCAAATGCTAGGATTAACAGGCGTGAGCCGCCACACCACATGCCAATAAGTCGTTGTTAAATTGAGGTCACCGTGACTCAGTTCTTTACTGGGTTATGGTACTGAATTGTTCCACTGGACAGATGGTCATGATTTTCAGCGCACCTGATGACACACTGACAAGCTATCTTTTCCACATACAGATATATGTATGACAACAGCCAACAGACATGACACATACTTGGGCATCTCTTACACATACCCAAAACGTTCATATCACGCATATCCTTGGTCAATAGTTGACAAGAATACAAGATGACAGGAAGACAGTGTGCTTTGGATTCATTCACGCTTAGGTTCAGATTCTAGCCCTGCCCTCATCTACCAGCTACGTGACTTGGAACATAAGGTGCAAGCTCTTAGTAGCTTGGTTTACTTGTAATGGAAGTATTAATGTTGATAGAATTTTGTCACGTTGAGATTAACTTTTCTATCAAGATCAAAACATCATTGGTACTAATTGTTTTCTCTTAACAGTTTCCTGGCCCTAATTTATAGATTCAAAGGAAACCTA